>NC_081411.1:671722734-672022734 GCF_030272615.1 Cryptomeria japonica | reverse complement strand
TTTCTTCAATTTCTTTAGTTGAATTCATTATTTGAGTTGTGATCTTTGAATTTCAAGTTGATGATCTCAATGATTTGTTGCTAAGATGTTGTACATGGTTTGTATGGAAAGGTTTGAAGCAATTTAGTGTGGTTTAAAGACTGTTTGTTTTGAACTATGATAGTGAACAAGTGATATTTGGTCTATGACTATGACTATGACTATGACTATTGTTGCTATAGTAGTGATATTTTTCTCATTTCTACAGCTAAAATTGGCCTAATGGTGGAGAACTTGTTCTCTTGAAAGAGAGGTCACAAATTCAAATTCCATTGGGGGTAATGTATGTATGCCTCATTTGTAGCACAGTTAGATAAAAAATTCGTTCTTGACCACCTCACATCGTGGACTACAAAAAAAAAATCTTTCTTATGGTGGAAAAGACATTTAAATCGTGTATATTGAGAACCGTGGACCGTTTATCTTGAATATTGTAAAGGTCTTAGAATTATGTGGAATACAGCACAGCCTAAACACATGCGTAGCAGGATAGAAATCCAGAATGCTTACGAACACTTTCACGTTTTGAAAAGAAAATCAACTCCGAACATACCCCAAAATCGGACATCTCAGTGTATTTATATGTGCAATCTATGCATCAGTTGCAACGACAATCGCAGCTCTCTAAGCAGTCCATTCATTTGTGATGGAGCAAACGCTGGTTGTTGTGAATTATCTTCCCGCTTTTCATTTCCTTCATAATCCCACTGTACAAGGGACGTTTATTTTCTTTGTAGCAGCTTCACTCATTTCCAAATTTGTTGCTCTAGCTTTTCTGTTCTCATCAACTAAAGAGACGAAATGGCCTCCATCTCCACCAAGGCTGCCATTATTAGGCAACTTGCATCAGCTAAGTAAGGGTGGAAATCTTCTTTCCACCTTGACAGACATGGCCAAAACATATGGTCCTGTCATCACAGTTTGGATGGGCCCATCGCCACTGGTAGTCCTCACCGGCCAAGCTCCAATCTGGGAGGCCCTGGTTAACCAGGCCATCAATTTTTCTGGTCGACCGTCACCCTACTCTAGGCAATTTACTAGTGCCTCTTTCAGGACTATGATTAGTTCTCCGTACAACGAGCACTGGACTAAGCTCAGAAAGGTTCTGCACAACAATGTTCTCAGCCCCGTCCACGTTGTACTTCAGAGCTCTTCCCACCAGGAAGCTGCGAATAAACTCATCAACAAACTAGAAAAAGAGATGAAAGAGAAGAATGGTGTGGTGAGGCCCTTTCATGGCTTGAAAATGATGGGGATGAGTTTTATGGCCCACTTATGCTTTGGCTTGGACTTTCAAGACGAGAATTTCTTGTCCAAGCTGGAAGAATTCATAGAAGAAGATATTAATCTGACTAAAGATGCAGATGTTTTTTTGGATTCATTTCCTCCTGCTCGTTTCTTTGTTCCTTCATCAATCAGAACGGAAAGAAAATGGAAGTCCCTGAGAGCTGATGTTCTGCGTCTCCTGGTGCCTTTAATCCGATTTGCTCGCAGTTATAGAGAATACTTTAAGCGAAGTGCTCCCAGCAGTTTCTTGAACTGTTTACTATCCATTGACGAAGGGGAGGAAGGTGAAGACAAGTCCAAGTTATCCGATGAAGAAATAGCTTTCAGTATGTATGAGCTGTGCCTTCTTGCAGTAGACAGCACATCTACGGCCATTGAATGGGCTCTGGCTTACCTGATAACTAATCCTCGAGTCCAAGAGAGGGCTTATCATGAGATTAGCCAAGCAGCGCAGGAAGGAAAAGGTAGGTTGTTCGGTTTAGAGGATTTGAGGAAGCTGCCGTACTTGCAAAGTGTGGTGAAGGAAACGCTGAGAAAAGAATCAATTGCGCCACTTGGGGTTATTCACCAGACGCAAAAAGAGTGTAAGGTGATGGGCATCATCATACCTGCAAAGTCAGCAGTCCTTTTCAATCTACATAGCGTGTCGAATGATCCTGAGGTATGGGAAGAGACGGAGGAGTTCAGGCCTGAGAGATTTTTGGGGAATAATGAGGTGAGAATGTCATATCTTCCGTTTGGAGCAGGAAGGCGGGTGTGCGCAGGAATGGACGTGGCGAGCGTGTATGTTCCCATCACTCTTGCCAATTTGCTTAAAGCATTCGAGTGGGGATGCGTTAAGGAAGGTAGTCCTCCCGATCTTACTCGGGATATTACGAACGTGCTCATGTCCATGAAGTATCCATTGGAAGCTCGAATCACACCTCGTCCATCCTGAATAACAAACAACACATGGGTTGTTTCAACTTTCCTTGCTTGTCTACATATCTTTGTCTATGTCCCCCCTCTTCTGTTATGATATTATATGTAACTTATTTTCAAATAAGATAACATTTGTATGAAGAGGTGTAATGGTTGTGTGGATAGTATTATATATTTGAATTATATTTTGGATGGTGTAAAATTGTAGAATTTAAAAATTGTCTTAATATTTTGAATGGTGTAAAATTGCAGAATCTATAAAAACAATGATCGTTGTTTATAATATAAATGAATGAATATAAAATATCAATTTTTCAATATGAAAGAATGCAAATTAATTTAAAAATCTAAATTGTGCAGAATATTTTTACACTATAAAATGTTTTTAGAATCTATAAAAATGTCTATAAAACTGATCCATTTAAAATTTGCATCTCCTTTCAATAAATGTAACAAGTCATTTTCCTCGATCTAATATTCTTATTTTTTGATGAATAATGGAATGTGATTTAATATGTTCATAAGTAAATATATGTACATAATTTAACTGTGAATTTTAGGCAACTATTATCACAGTAAAATTTCTTGATCTATTTCTCTTATTCTAATGATGAATAATAAAATATGTCATAAGAAAATATGTAGACATAATAAAAAATCTTAAAATTGTATGATTGTTAATAATTACTCAAATTAGTTTGTATGTTCTTTTTGTCATATCGTATGGAATTGTATAAACAAATAATGTCAAATAGAAAAAGGATAGATTAATTAAAAGAAAATATAACCATGAAACTCAAAATAACAATAAAAACTTCTATTTTTCAAATAGCTCTATTTTCTTTAATACTTACGCTACAAGTATGCCTATAAATAATAGATATAGATTACTACATTATTTACATACATCAAATTAAAAATCATGCTTATGCATTGCCAATATAGAATAGAATAGGCTGAGTACAACTTTTTGTGAAGGGTGTGGCTAATAAATAATAAAACAAAACTCAATGACTAACAAATAGAATTATTATTGTTGACATTGCTTTCATTAGAAAAAGCTATAAAATATGAATACTTAAATATGTACATTATCTTTAAATTGAATAAAAATAATAACAAACATTTTAATCAATAGTCATTATATATCGAGAGGCTTATACAAGGGTTTACACTTTTGGTCACATAATCCACATTTCCCTTTTTGATAATGATATGTTTGAATAACCATGAATAGATGAACACATTTGAAAAATATACATGCAATCCAACACCATAAAATATTCTCTAAGTTTCATCCATTTGTTAAGAGATGTTCATTTTTTTTGTAAATTAAAAACAAAAATAGCATGCAAGTAGTCAAAGTCCCTAAAGACATTATTTTAGGCATAGAAAAACTAGTAAGCAATTTTTTTATGGAAAGGGAATATAGATGGTAAAAATAAAAATCCTCTTTTGTCCCTAAAAGCTATCTACAATCATAAGATGAAAGGAGGTGTAGGTATACTCAATGTAGAGGTTAGGAATATAGACTTGGGAGACAAATTAGCATGGAAGATGTACAACAACCCCATAGCTAAATGGTGCAGAATTAGGTAAGGTAAATACCTCTACTCATATTTACCCTCCCAAATATTTTCCATTTCTAATCCTCCTAAGGGTTTTTCCATGTGGAATTTTATAGTATCCTACAAAGAAACTTGTTACTACCTTACGTTACTTGTTAAGAAAATCATGGGTCACATGCGCTATTCTAAGATGATTCATGGAATGGGTATCCACCCTTAAAAATCTCCCCGAACGTCAAAAGGCCAAAGACATCGTATCTTTGAGGTGGAGATGAAAGGTTCGAGATTACTTCGATTTTCCTAAATCAAATCATTTTGATGCTAGATGGAAGGATATCAACTAATTGCCACATGATTCTCATGAGAAATCTCCCATCAAGAGCACCTAACCATCTAGAATAACAATCCTATCTGACCAACAAGAAAAAATCACTTAGGCTCCTTAAAATTCAAGGAAATACTCTATCAATGCTACAAATCTCTAAAGTCTTGGGGGAATTTGTCAGGTCAGAAAAGGGCATACTCTTTATGCTAGAATGGCATTGTTCTCCGTAAGATAGGGTGCTTCTCTTCATTGGTTTTAAAAAGTAGGATCGTCACAAGTTCAAGGCTAAATAAAATGGGAATTGTAGAGCTATTCAAGTGTGTCTTGTGTGAGTAAACGTGGGAAGATGTGGATCCTTATTTCTCAATTGTCCCTTTAGTCAATTATATTGGTCAACCATCATGAGTAAGATATGATGGTATGATCCATTTCCCAATAATATATGGGATACGTATACTAGCTAGCCAATACTTCATAAATTATCTTTTTTTATTGCATGTGGGTTCCAACCCCACCAATGATTGTTTATGGTATTTGGCATGTAACAAAAGAATATTTCAAAAAAAACAACTAAGAGATAGTCGGTCATTTTTAACATCATCAAGTAAATTGAAGAGGTAGCTAATTCACACGTTAAAAACAACAAGACTATAGATTCTCAATTTTCAAAGTGGGATGCCCACATATTTAAGTGTTGGGAAGATCTTAACATTTGTTACATGGATTCTTCTTTGGTTCATAGAGCCCAAAAGATAGATCAATCCAAAATATCTTGGATCCCTCCTCCTAGAGATTCATTCAAGCTAAATTTTCATGGAACATCGCGTGGTAAACCAAGACTATTAGGATCTAGTTGTGTAGTTATAGATCATGAAGGATGCATCAAGAAATCAATAGTAATGAGTGTCCCCCCTAGAACAATTTATTTTGTAGAAGCATTGGTGCTCCTAAGAGGTATCATTCTAGCTAGAGAATTGGGAATTACAAAACTCATCATTGAAGGTAATTCCCTAATTATCATTAATGCATGTAAGATGAGAAAAGCCACCAACTTGAAGATTGCCCACATACTTCAAAGGTCCTAGGATAACCTCAAGCTCTTTGACTCTTATGAGCTTGTCCACACATACAGAGAAAGGAGCAGGCTATTTGTATGGTTAGCTAATGAAGGCTATAGTCATCCTATGAACTTGGAACTAGTCTTATCAAAGGCACATGCAACCAAATTCTTAAACATGAAGGAAATTATACAAAAAGACCAAGGAAAATTTGAAATCTTTGAATCACTAAAATAAATGAAGGAAACTGTCAAAATGAATGCAAATGCAAAGACAAGAGCCGTGGATGGACCCCTATGGGATGGACCCCTATGGGCCCTCATTAAAACTATCTATGTTAGACCATTGAAAGCATGACATTAGGCACTTGTAATGAAAAACGTGGTTTGCAACACATCAAAAATAACCTATTTTTTAAGGGGTTTGTCAGAAGACCAAAGGGATTTATGAGAAGATTAAATTCAAATACACTTGAGTCGAACCTACCAAATCTATAACTATATCCAAAACAAATATCTTTTATGTCAAGCATAGGTGTCAAAGGGTCTATTAAAATACAATAAAAACCCACTTTTCTAGGGACCCATACATCAAGACGCATTGATAAGGATAGTAAATGACACATGGAATAGAAGGAAAGCTTTATATATGACATCACAAGTTTTCACAAAGCAAGGACAAAATCTCTTTCTACCCATTGTAAGGAAGAAAAGGTGTGTGGAAACACTTCCTACGCTAATCTTGAGAGGACGATTATGCAAATTTCAACTTAACTATTACAGAGATCACATGAATCACATAGAGTAGAAATAAAACAATAAACACATAACACAATGATTGTTGTGGGGAAAATCCATAAGGGTGAAAAATGCCACACTCTAAAACTTGCATAATGTATTAACAAATCAACAAGAGATTACAATACACTTGCAATGCAAGTTCTTACAAGAGCATCACCTCAACTCAAGCTCGAAGAGACTTCACTAGCATCCTTCTAGCACCCAGCCTTGCAAACTAAACACCATAATGTAAACTCCTCCCCAAGCCCTCATTATATAGGAATTTTACAACCTGGAAACAATTTGTGGTTTTACAATACCAAGGGAAAAACTCCATGACACGTGTTTCCCACCCTGGACATTTGTTTCTCCAAGATAAGAAAACCAGGTTAAAAGTAGTTACTCACGTCTAAACTCTTATCCCCTATTTTTGAGCCTCATAACTAACATGAAATGTGTCATATAATCTCAAAAAATGGCCCTCCTATATTATACTATGGACAAGACATATTTTGACAACTCATATACCTTTTTGGAAGGCACCGACACATGGGAAACCTCCCACCTATATTTAGAACTATTTACTGAAAAATTGCAAGGTTGAGACACATGTATCTCAACATTCTCCCACTTGTCGAATACCTTGCAAGAGTCAGGGGATCCATATTACCATGGTCTAAATAGTTAGGGGCCAAGAGGCCAATAGAATCTGAACACCATCTGAACTTCTCTGTGCTCATGGGTTTAGTTAATGAATCAGTAACATTCATCAAAGTTTATACCTTGTCCAGCTTCACCCTACCATCTTGAACCATATCTCTCACAAAATGATATTGTATGTCCATGTGTTTGGTCCTGGCATGAAAAGTTGGGTTCTTCACTAGGCAGATTGCACTCTGACTGTCATTATAAATTGTCACTGTAACCTATTTAAACTCTATATCTGAACATAATCTCTTAAGCCAAATGGCTTCTTTGCAGGCATGAGTTGCTGCCATATAATTTGCCTCTGTTGTGGACAAAGTGACCACAGCCTGTCGCTTTCTCATCCAACTGATTGCAGCACCAAATAATGTCAACACATATACACTAGTTGATCTTACTCTATCGACATCACCAGCCCAGTCTAAATCCACATAGCCTCTAATATCGAAGGAATGCTCATTTCCTATCCCATAAAAACATATAGAGTACTCTGAGGTATCCCACAAGTATCTAAAAACTCTTTTTACTGCATCCCAATGTGCTCTTCCTGCATTAGACATGTAACGGGAAAGTACTCCCATTGCTTGGGCAATATATGGTCTTGTACAAACGATAACATACATCAAACTTCCAACAACACTTTGGTATGGTACTCGACTCATCTCTTCTATCTCCAATAGGGATGTAGGACATTGTGAACTAGAAAGCTTTTTTCCCATTGTAACAAGAACACTCAATGGTATAGAATCTTGCATATTAAATATTCTCAGAATAGTACCAACATACTTACTCTAGCCTAGCCAAATCTTTTTGTTTTGTCTATCTCTTACAATCTCCATTCCCAGAATGTGTCTTGCTGCACCAATATCTTTCATATCAAATTTTGTCGAGAGTTGTAATTTTAATTCTGCAATCAAACCTTTTCCTTTCCCAATAAATAACATGTAATCGACATACAAGGCAATAACTAGGAAATGATCACCATTAGATTTGAAATATATATAGTGATCAGATTTAGACCGCACAAACCCCAAACTCAATACATATGTATCAAACTTCTGGTACCACATCATAGGACTTTGTTTTAAACCATACAAGGATTTATTCAACTTACATACCAAATTACTTTTACCTTTTACCACATAGTTCTCTCACTGTGTCATATAAATTTATTCCTCCAAATCTCCAAGAAGGAAAGCAATTTTTACATGCATTTGTTCAACCTCTACATCATAAGCTTCTGCAATAGAAAGAAAGAAATGAATGGATGTCATTTTGGCTACAAGAGAAAAAATGGATGTCATTTTGGCTACAAGAGAAAAAATTCACCATAATCTACTCCGTCAACCTGGGAGTAACCTTTTGCAACCAAACATGCTTTGTACTTCTCAATTATTCCATCTGAACCTATTATCTTTTTGAACACCCATTTGCAACCAACATGCTTTCGTCCTTCATGCAATGGTACAAGGTCCCATGTGTCATTCTTCTTAAGAGCTTCCATCTCTTCATCCACGGTGATTTTCTAGGACTCTGAATCATTCATACCAAGAGCCTCTTCTAGAAATTTTGGTTCATCAATATTAGCATTCAAAGAAAATATTCATCTCCAATCATCAGGAGAATATCCATATGTTTCAGGTGGTTTTCTTTATCTAGTAGACCTTCGAACAAGTTTAGGTTCAGGTTCTTCCTCTTCCTCTGATGATTCATAACTTGTAGAGATCTCATAAACTCCTTGTCTTTCTAAGGGCCTTGATTCAACTTTTTCAGGTGTAGCAGGCAGTTGAATCATATATTTCTTTTCTTCCTTTTGTTTTGGCTCCACTGTAATAGAAGAAGGCTTAGTTTCTCTAAAAATAACACTTCTGAAATAAAATACCTTTTGTGCAACAAGATCCCAAAGCTTGTATCCTTTCACACTATAACTGTATCCAATGAACATACATTTAATAACTTTTTTATCCAATTTTGTCCAATTCTCCTTTGGCACATGAACATATGCCTCACAACCAAAACCTCTCAGCTATCTATGTGAAGGCTTGTGGATTGACCATGCTTCCATTGGTGTTTTATCAACAAGAGATGATGTAGGAGACCTATTTATTAGGTAGCAGGCAGTGGCTACAGCTTTAGCCAAGAACTTGTGTTCTAGACCAGCACCACTTAGCATACTCCTAGCCTTCTCCATCAAGGTCCTGTCCATTCTTTCTGCAATCTGTTGTGGAGAATTTGGAGTTGTCTTCTGTCTCTTCATACCACAATATTTATAAAATGTGTCAAAATCATTGGAGCAATATTCACCGCCATTATCTGTCCTTAAACATTTTATCTTTTTTCCAGTCTACAACTCAATGATTGCTTCAAATTCTTTGAAACGACTGAAAACTTCAGCTTTACTCTTAAGAAAATAAACCCATGTTCTTCTACTAAAATCATCAATGAAAGAAACATAATAAACCAATTTACCAATGGAAAAAACCTCAACTGGACCAAATACATCCGAATGGATTAGATCCAAAACACTTGAAGATTTATAAGAACATGAGTAAATCTAAATGTGGTTTTTTTTCCATAAACGCAATGCTCACAAGAATCTAATTCAAGATTGGAATCATTCAACCCATTAACAAGGTTCTTATATTTCAAAGTTCATAGACCCTTGTCACCTATGTGGCCGAGTCTCTGGTGCCACAACATTGTCTTCTCTATAGGAAACTTTGATTCTATAGAAAGAGCACCGTTGGGTACCCAAAAACCATGACCATCTTTTGAAAGAGGCACCTTCTCCTTTTCCAACATAGTCTTTATCACAATCTTATCAGTTGTGCTATTGCACTCAATTGTGCAGGAATCAAGCTGGTACAATGTACCCATCCTTCTTCCGCTTGCTATTACCATATCACCTCTCACCATTTTCACACCTGCTTTAGAAAATTGTACATGCACACTAGCATCTATTAGTTTGCTAACAGATAACAAATTTCTTCCTAGTCCTGGGATATGGAAGACACCATAAAATCTTCTAGTTCTACCATTAGAAAATTTAACATGAACACTTCCACGACCAACAAAGTCAAGAAAGGAGTTATCACCCAAATTCACCTTACCACCATTAAAATTTTCATACTTACTAAACCAGTTTCTAATAGGAGTCATGTGGAACGATGCACCCGAGTCTATCAACCATGCATTCTTACCTACATGAGTGGCCAAGGTTGCAATAAAAGCATCTCCATCTTCCTTCTTGGACTTAGAATCAGAATCTTGCTTCTTCTTCTTATTCTTCTTTTCTTCTTTACAATCCTTGCGGAAATGTTTGGGCTTTCCACAATTCCAGCAAATTGCCTTGGACTCACCAGGAGATTTTGATCTCCCCTTATTCTTGGACTTAGAATGACCATTCTACTTTTCATTCTTGCCTCTTTCTTTTTGTCTTCCTCAAACACTCAAAGCCTCTTTGGCATTCAGAGAAACCTTCCTTCTCATCTCCTTAGAAAGTAGAGAAACAACAACATCCTCCATCTTCAAGACAACTACAATGCTTCCTATGGCCATCACAAGGCTGTCCCATGAGTATGGCAATGAACATAGCAAGATTTGGCACCTTTCTTGTTCATCCATTGGTACCCCCAACTAAGGTCAATTAAGTCACCAACATATTTAAAGTTTCGAGATACTCCTTCTTCCATTCTCAAGGAATGCAACTTCTTCCTCAAGAAAATTTTATTCACAAGTGATTTTGCTTGGTAGATCTCACTTAGCTTCTTCCAAGGATTCTTTGAAGTATATTCTTCATGGACATTAATTAGAATTGAGTCTGCAAGGCACAATCTTATGAGACCTTTATCTTTTCTATCCATTACATCTTATTGTGCAGCTAAAGTCAGATTTGCGGGCCTTGACTTATTCTCATCAATCGCATCCCATAGATCTCAATCAATCAATAGATCTTCCATCTTCAGCTTCTACATTTCAAAGTTTGTGCCAGAAAAATTCTCTACATCAATCCTCCCTCAAATGCTTGCCATCTTTATGATCCCGCAATACAGAAATGAAATACTTTGCACAAGCTCCCACTTAAAATTTTGATTAGCTCAAAAAACCGTATACCCAACAAATAGAACCAAAACTGGCTAGGCTCTGATACCACTTGTAAGGAAGCCAAGGTGTGTGGAAATTCTTCCTACGCTAATCATGAGAGGACGATTATGCAAAGTTCAACTTAACTATTACAGAGATCACAAGAAGCACATAGAGTAGAAATAAAATAATAAACACATAACATAGTGATTATCGTGGGGAAAACCCATACGGGTGAAAAACCCCACACTCTAAAACCTGCATAATGTATTAACAAATCAACGAGAGATTACAATACATTTGCAACACAAGTTCTTACAAGAGCATCACCTCAACTCAAGCTCGGAGAGACTTCACTAGCATCCTTCTAGCACCTAGCCTTGTAAACCAAACTCCATAATGCAATCTCCTCCCCAAGCCCTCATTATATAGGAATTTTACAACCTGCAAACAATTTGTGGTTTTACAATACCATGGGCAAAACCTCAATGACACGTGTTGCGTACCCTTGACATTTGTTTTTCCAAGATAAGGAAACCAGGTTAAAAGTAGTTACTCACGTCCAAACTCTTATCCCCTATTTTGACCCTCATAACTAACATGAAATGTGTCATATAATCTCTAAAAATGGCCCTCCTATATTATACTATGGACAAAGCATCTTTTGAGAACTCATATACCTTTTTCCAAGGCACCAACACACTAGAAACCTCCCAACTATATTTGGAACTATAGACTGAAAAATTGCAAGGTTGAGACACATGTATCTCAACACCCATAATCTAGGAAGATTCTAGAAATACCTTATGGTACATGCTATTGTTTTTGCCAACTTTGTATTTAATACGAAGAGGTGGCAATATGATTTTCACTTGTTTCATACTAATCATTTATCTTCACTCCTATAGAATAAGCAACCCTTTTGGTCAATTCACAAGATTAAACCTGAAAATATTTATTGTTTCCCTCATGTAGAGAGTTGAGACATGCTTTAATATTCATTTCCAATAGGGCACTCCTCAATTTTAGTAGCCATCAGTAATTCCTCCACCCAAAATTGTTGCCATGTTAGCTCCATTCTTTAATTCCTTGGCTAACTCAGGCATGTGTGGCTGCTAATAAGTTGATCTGGCCTGCATTTGCAGTGATATCTTTTCATCATAACTTATTGAGGTGGCCAAAATTGTAGCATTATATAGGACAACCACCTCCCCATTTTCCAACACACCCACCATATGATAGTCTTGGGGCTCTAGTTATCATACCTTTCTCCCTTTGTTAAATAGTTTTTTCACATTTCTTTCTTTTTCACAATAGATATCTCTCCCATCAATAAGTGCATAAATTTTCCAATCCCTAAAAATGAGCTTCTTGAATCAAGGGAATTCACATAGAACGTGTTCAATTTTTTTTTCTCTTTCTAAGTGCTACCAAGTTGAACACGCCATTAGGGTTGTTGTTAGAGTATACATACTTGATGTCTATCATCGCCTACTTTTCTTGAGTCAAGTGACTAGTATAGATTAATTTCAAATCATTTTGAGCACACATGGTCTTTTTTCATTTATTTTTGAGCTAGCGACGAATTACCTTCTAAACTGTCTGCGGTGCACCCTAGCCAAGGTTGTTAAGAGATGACCTACACTCAGGTAAACCCTAGTTAGAGACTTATTTTGTAGAAAGGACTTGGCAAAATAATCTAGCTTCCTTTGTATTTACTTAGCTTTCAAATGTGTCATTAACACAAAAGACGAATGTACCCTTGTAGATACCTTTGCCACCCACAAAAGGGAATTCTATGAAAGCCATTGTCGCTACATCTTTAAAATATTTGATGCCCTCTTTCTCCTCACCACCCACAATAGTCATGACCCAACTCGTCGATGTAATGCCTTTTACAAGTAGGATGGGATTCATATGAATATTGTTCAATTGTATGGTATGAATGACAACCAGCTAGGGTGACCAAACATTATGGAGGGTGTGCATGGTATTGCTCCTATTCAAACCATGGTGGGACACCTTTCTACTCCTCATTGTCTCATATTGATTGAAGCAGATGATGCATCTCCACAACAACCACACAACAAAACACTTCATATTGAATCTTTCCACCATAAACACCACATAAAATGAGTCTTGATATAAGGTCTCGATATTTACACTTTGAAATTTTTCTTATCATTGCCTGATTCTTTGAAAGCATTGTGGATTCTAGGAAGAGATCACTATAAAGGAATATGATCATGAAGAATTCTCATCTAAAGGAATAGTCACTTTGCCTCTTTGAGTGGGTCTAGTAGTGAGAGATGTGGTTTGTTGTGTCCTTGATGTCGATCGCACATACAAATTTTTTTTGGGATGACCATGGATACATGCAATCAAAGTAGTGGCTTCGAATTACCTTCAATGTATCAAGTTCTTGCACGAAGGAAGTGAAGTCACACTTCAAGGCGATCCAAATCCATACTTGTATTCCAATAACATTTGACCAAGGATTTAGAGAATAGTCTCTATAAATCAAGAAGTTGACCCATATTCAACATACATCAATCTTAAATCATTAAAAGTTTTCACCTCAAAGCAAGTAGAGATCAAGAAAAAATTTAACGATAACGAAATAGAAGAGTGCAATCTCAATCAAACCATGTACCTAAGATAATTAATGGACTCCTCTAAAACTTATGGTATACCCATCAAAGTAGATATCAATAATAATAAAGACCACATTAGAATACTATGGAAATGATAGTGGGTTTACTTGTTTTGTCAGGGCTTCTTCTCCTTCATTTTCACTTACATCTTCAATGTGTTGGCCTATTCTCTGGGCTATCTCTATGGCTTCCAACTGGGCTGCTATTCATCACAGCAAGGTCTACAATCCCACATGCTCCACTACTCCTCATTCCCATTCATGACATCTTTACGTCATTCCTCTGCAGCTATAGGTTGGATCGACAGTCTACCACCCTACAACAAATTTCTCAGGACAACACAACGTATGGAACAAAAACTCGCTTTGATACCAGTTGAAGTAGTCACCAGCTAGGAGGGACCTCAAAGAGATAAGTCCAAACTGGTCAGCAAGAGTAAACACAATAGAAAGACAAGGATATGATGGAGGCAATGTAGAAAAGATTGAATTATTTCATGAAAACTGATTACAACCAACTGATAATAACTGGGTTATAGAAACCGGCTCATAGGCTTGCTAAGACATGTTCAAAATACAAAATAGGTCGCAACTGGGACCTCAAATCTTAAGATCTATCTTCTATTCTCAGCCTAACTTCTTGGTTACATTCTAATGGTTTATTACAATGATTTATATGATCCAAGAACATCCGATTGGCCCAAAAAGGGATCAAAACCTAAAAAACAAGACCTAACATGTAAAACCAACAAGGTTGGTCTCGGCCAAAGAAATTCTTACAAAAAATCCGAAGGATGAAGTGTAGATCATAGGGAAAGGTCAGCCACATGTTAAGGAACATCAGAATCAACACTCAAGTCTCCGCAAGCTATGGAAGAGGATTCGGTAGATCACCAATGCAAATAGGTCCAGGCAATTGGTAACATTAAACTGTCACGGAAACTAGTAGCGATAACTTGTTGGAAAACCATCCAAATGCTCCACAGTTTGGGAATAAGGAAGATGATCAAGTCTTCAAGTAAAAGCCAACTCCACAGGTTCCTGTGAGCCAAATCCGAGACACATAGAAATAAATACTGAAATTGCAAATAGAAAGCAAAACAAAAAGAAAATAGTTTTGGTTGATGCAAGATTGGTATGAACTGGGGATGCTCCTGCATCACATTCACGACACACAAGCACTAATGAATAGGCTAGAGCCAAGCAATCCATAAGGTTTTGAAAGACATCCCTCAACCGAAGTATCACATTGTTTGAAACTTCAATATTTAATAATAAATTTGCATTATATTCAATTGAGAATGATAAATAATTATCTACTTGTTTAAGTGGAGTTAAAAGTAAATATATCTCGAATTCCAAATTATAGAACCATAGAGGTATATACAAAGTCAAAGACCTTAAATTCAAACAAAGATGGAGGACATAGACAAGAAAAGGGAAAGATCAAACAACCCATATGTTCTTTGTTATTTAAGATATATGTTTATGATGGGCGAGGTGTAATTCGAGCTTCCAATGGATACTTCATGAACATGAGCAGACTTGAAACATCCCGACTAAGATCAGGAAGACTGCCTTCCTTCACAAATCCCCAGTCGAATGATTTAAGCAAATTGGCAAGAGTTATGGGAACATATACGCTGGTCACGTCCATTCCTGCGCACACTCGCCTTCCTGCTCCAAACGGAAGATATGCGATTCTCACCTTTTCTGACTCATTCTTGTCCAAAAATCTTTCAGGCCTGAAATCGTCAGGATCCTTCCATAGCTCAGGATCGTTGACACTCTGTGTAGATTTACAACGACTGCTGACTTTGCAGGTATGGTGACGTCCATCAGCTTACACTCGTTTTCCGTCTGGTGAACAATCCCAAGTGGGGCGATCGATTCTTTTCGCAGTATCTTCTTCACCACACTTTGCCAGTATGGTAGCTTCCTCAAATCCTCTAAACTGAACAACCCACCTTTTCCTTTCCCCACCGCTTGGCTTATTTCTTGATTTGCTCTCTCTTGGACGTGTGGGTTGGATATCAGGTAAGCCAGAGCCCATTCTATGTCCGTAGATGTGCTGTCCACTGCTAGAACGAATAGCTCATATATACAGAAAGCTATTTCTTCATCGGATAACTTTGACTTATCTTCGCCTTCCTCCCCTTCGGCGATGGACAGTAAACAATACAAGAAACTACTGGGAGCACTTCGCTTGAAGTATTCTTTATAACTACGAGCATATCGGATGCAAGGCAACAGGAGATGCAGAATATCATCTCGCAGAGACTTCAATTTCCTCTCTGTTCTAATTGATGAAGGAACAAAGAAACGAGCAAGAGAAAATGAATTCTTCCTCTTTTAATCAGGCTAATATCTTCAGCTATGAATTCTTCCAGCTTGGACAAGAAATTCTCGTCTTGAAAGTCCAAGCCAAAGCATATGTGGGCAATAAAACTCATTGCCATCATTTTCAAGGCATGAAAGGGCCTCACCACGCCATTCTTCTCTTTCATCTCTTTTTCTAATTTGTTGATGAGTTTCTTCACAGTGGCCTGGTGAAAAGAGCTCTGAAGTGCAACATGGGCGGGGTTGAGAACATTGTTGCGTAGAACCTTTCTGAGCTTAGTCCAGTGCTCATTGTAGGGAGAACTAATCATAGTCCTGAAAGAGGCACTAGTAAATTTCCTAGAGTAGACTAGAGGGCGACCAGAAAAATTGGCGGCCTGGTTAACCAGGGCTTCCCAGATTGAAGCTTGGCCAGTGAGGACTATAAGTGGCGATGGACCCATCCAAGCAGTCATGACAGGACCGTATGTTTTGCCCATCTCTATCAAGCTGGAAAGAAGATTTCTATCATTGTTCAGCTGATGCAAGTTGCCCAATAATGGCAACCTTGGTGGAGATGTTGGGAATGTGAAGTCCAATGGTCACATGACCCTTTGCGTTCTCCCAACTGTTCATTTTGTATCTGAATATGATTATATAATGGCTGTGTGCAGCCCATGTATTTCAGAGTTGATTAATAGAAGTTATTCCCTTCTTTGAGTGTGGACGTAGGCATATTTGCCGAACCATGATAAATCATGTGTTGTCTCTTCTTATTGCTTTTCTGTTTCTGTTATTGTTTTCTCTGCTCTTTCTAATCTTTACAATTGGTATCAAAGCCATGTTGGCTTGAGCAGAGATGGAGGAAGAAGGAGAAGGTAAAACTTATAACTTCTATGGCCGTTTTACGTTCCATGTAAAACTATGCTTCAAGTGCCGCGTACATTGGTGGGATCGCTGGAAGAAAGAGGGGGACTCAGTTGAAGAGGAGAATCCAGCGAAAGAAAAGGATGTTGGGATTCTTATTTGCTCTCCCCTTGAGCCAGCTTTGGCACTTATTGGCCAAACTGTTAATGGCCGGGAAGTTGTTGGCATTCGTGTGGTGAAGGTTGAACGCCACGATAGTCGTATAGACGCCGGAATTTCTAAGCCGAAAGATGTTGAAAAAGTTGTTGTTGTTGAAGAGGATGAACTCAAGAGATTGCAGGAGGAAGGGTGTGCCATTGGAGACCCAAGCTGAATCTACTGTTGACTCCCAGGATGAGGAGGGTGTAGATTGGAGTGAGGTAGCAGGGCAAGGAGGTTTGGGAGAAATTTTGGCTTTGGAGAGCTCTGCGGATGGCATGGCCTTGGTGAAAATAAAGAGGCACTCCCATAATGATGACAACCTTTGTGCAGATAATTTCATAGAAGCCTATGAGCCTATGGATTTAGATGACATAGTAAATGATAAAAGTCAGTTTTCTGGTTTGAAGCGAAAGCGACCATTGATAGTAGCAGAGGACAATGGGCATCAGTCCAAGCGGTTTCAGGCGTCACATGAAGTGAATGAAAATGTTATTGAATCTGTTAATGCTTATTCTAATGGAGGAGGAGATGTTTTATCTCGACCAGAATGTATTGACATTCACCAACCTGATTGGATGGATGTGGATGATAGTACCAACGTTGATAATGAACAACCCAAGGGTGAAAGAACTCGAACTCGTGATAACAATCTGATGGAGTTGTTTGATGATGAAAATAATGCCATTGTTTTGTTCCTCGTAAGGTTTGAGTTTTATGTTTGGATATTAGAATCCAATAATTGTGAATCAGTAGATATTCTGTTACGGGGGAGTTTAGGTGATGGTGATGAAGAAATGTATTTTAAACTGGGACAAAGTGGTGTTTCGGTTTTTGGCATAATGGGTGAGTTTGTGCCTAATAGAGTTTTTAACTCTGCGCTTATTTGGAAAAGGCTGATTCGAAGCGTATGTGAACAAGAGTTCGCGAAGCTAAAATCTAGCAGGCTAGTTTTAATATGAATTTCGAAAATGGAAGTAGGGATGCTAGTGCATGGCTATGCCAGTTGGCCTTCACGAGGGAGATTGTTGGGAATGTGAAGCCCAATGGTCACATGACCCTTCGCGTTCTCCCAACTGTTCATTTCGTATCTGAATATGATTATATAATGGCTATGTGCAGCCCATGTATTTGAGAGTTCATTAATAGAAGTTATTCCCTACTTTGAGTGTGGATGTAGGCATATTTGTCAAACCACGATAAATCGTGTGTTATCTCTTCTTATTGCTTTTCTATTTCTGTTATTGTTTTCTCTGCTCTTTCTAATCTTTACAAGAGGTGGATGCCATTTCTTCTCTTTAGTTGATGATAATAGCATAAAAACTAGAGCAACAAATGTGGGAATGAGTAAAGATGCAAAAAGGAAAATAAAAGTCCGTTGTACAGTGGGATTATGGAGGAAATGAAATGACGGAAGATGATTCACACCACCCAACGTTTGCTCCATCACAAATGATTGGACTACCTAGAGAGCTACGATTGCCCTTGCAATTCTTACATGGATTGCACATATAAATTCACTAAGATATCCATATTCTCTGCTAGTTTAGGTTTTGACTTTCTTTTCTACGACTAAAAACCCGGGCTAAATAGTATTATATTTACTATTATCTAACATAGTCGCGAGTTTAACCCTTGGTCTAAAGTGCGCGTTATCCATGCCTAAGAACAAGAGCCAATATTCTATTTGTGTTGCATTCGTTGTGCAGTAATTAAACCCTTCTTTACTCTCTTAGAAAATGGAAAACCTATGCCTCAATTACTAATTTCTTTATGTTATTGACGAAGAGTTCAATTATATCTAGTTAAAATTGTCCTATTTTTGGAATTCTTTTCATCCTAATGATGAATCACGGAGTGTGATTCGAAATGTTGATAGAAAAAAATACACACAATCGAATCCAAAAAATTTCATAAGAATAAAATTGTCCTCTTTCCATTTTTGAGGTCAATTATATTTGGTTAAAATGTTTCCCATTTGATTTATGGATTCAATTATTGACAAAGAAGTTGATATCTCATGAATCTGTCATGAAAACAAAGGACTATAACCTTTGTTAATAATCTAGAAAATCTCTTATTCAGAGAAGTCTATTTCTTAATATTCCCTAAATCATGGATTCTTTTCTAGTCAATTTCATCTATGGAATTCCTTATCCTCCACCTCTACATATACTTAAAAATGTGAATGATTACCAAATGTTGATAATGATTTTTGCACTCATAAATATAACTTTTAGCTAAGCAATCTCTATCGATCTAGATACTCTAAGAATAATTCTTTCATTTTATTTTAGTTAACAAACCTAGTCCTATCTCAATTATTCCATTTTTAGTAATCCAACCTTCCTACCAACAAGAACTATTTGCAAAGACATCAAACTTAATCAGAAAACTATTGAAAGTCAAGATAGAATTAGAAACCTATCAATATGGAGAGTTTCTTAGACAAATATTAGAACTATCAAACTTCTTGCAAAGAATAACAAGTTAATGATCTAATTGTTGAATCTTAAATGAAATATATCTAAAAGCTTCTTCTAATGAATCTTGTTGAAAATTTCTAAAGATAGGAGATTCCCTACATAGCCTACCAAGAGTTTTGCTATATGAAAATGAAAATAGTAGCAATCAAATATTTAATTGGCTTAGGTATGTATTTTACAATTTTTTAAAGTTGGTAGCCTGTCTAGAGCTTTAGCTAATCCCAACAAATCCATTTCATTTAGAAATTGAAGTTGAGTTGGTGCTTCATATTTTGAGTCTAGTAGCACCCCTAAACAAAACCATTTTCTCTAAGTCCTTGAGAAAATCTAAAGAGTTTTAAACAAATACCATTTCAACACAAAGAATGAATATGAGTTAACACAACTTTAAAAACCATCATCCTCAAATTCTTAATGGAAATGAGTTCTATGAGAGAATTTTTCATACCCTTTAACACCAACCATAGAATGCATTAAAGAAAAAATTTCTATTTAGAAATTCCTATAGATACTATCTATAGAACAAAGAAGAAAAATAAATTGAAAACAATTTGATTTCTTTCCTTGGGTAGAGATAAGAGATGCAATAGTATTCACCCTTCTTTACTCCTTTACAAAGTTATAAAAAAAGGAAGCATTTTGTCCCCATCTTGATGCTTGTCAATATAATATTTATATTAAAAAAATATTGTCAAAGGTCCTATTAAAATAGTTCTTTAGACCACATGTTGTCTTTCCTCAATAGATTCTCTATCAATCCTATAGGCTTGGAATTTGATGGCCACCCCTACCTGTCACATGAATTTTTTATGACGGTTTAGTCATTTCAATGTCTTTCATTTGATGTTTTAAGAAAAAAATATTTTATTAATAATATCGAATATAAACTATTCTATTAAAAAAATATATTGATTAAGTTTCTAAATTCATATATGAAAATAAAATCTATTCTAAATTTTCATATTAAAATAATTTAACAATTATATCCCATAATTTCCAATTATAACAAGTTTCTAAATTCATATGAAAAATAGAATTATTCTAAAAGTTTATATTAAAATATTATAAAATTAGAAACAATTATATCGTTGCATTTCAAAATATTCTAAATAAATTTGTTTTTTTATAATAAACATTCTAAATTTATATATATCAACAATATATAATATATATTATATAAATAATATATATTATCTACTATATATTTTTACAGTTTATTAATAATATAAATTGTCATATATACAGTTTTAGAAAAACATAACTTGTCAATGCATATGATTTAATAATGTTTTAACTTGTCATAGATGATCCAAAATTGCAAAAACGGCCATCTAGATTGTCAAACTCCAGTCTTGATTCCTACATCCTTTAATAAGAAAAGTGACCCTATCTAACTTATCCTATATTTGATTTTTTTTTATTTTGTAGATATTTCTAAAAGAAAACATATTCAACTCTTTGAATTTAAATTGATAAATTGTAGCATTTTGAAAAAGGAGGACATAGTTGATTGAAAGGTTAAATTCCCTTGTAAAAATCATCTTTCCATGAGATTGAACAAATAAGAATATTGAAGCCATATCTAAATTTAAATTTAAAAGAAGACTTATTGGGGTAGAAAAGAGTGATGAGGAGAATTTAATGGGCTAGTTCCATCTCAAAATTTTATATAGCATGTACTCCAATTAGTTCCTACCAAAAGATATAACACAAGAACTTGTCTAGTCTTTTAAATTTGACTTCAATCACACCTTGTATTAACTCTAGTCAACAATCTATCACTTGGGTTGTCATCTACCAAATTGAGAAAGAATACATTTTCTCTTGACAAGGTCGAAGAAGGATTGAGAGGACCAATTGTCCCTATATTTTCATACAAACTATTAATATGCATTTAAATTTATTTTAATAACCCAAGGGAGAAAATTAACTAAGGAGTGAATATATATCTAAATGTAAATAGAGTAATGCCTTACCTAGATAATAAATAAGTGCATAATTATTTATGTTTTAAAAAGTCACTCTTGAATTGAAGGTTTATACCACCAATGATATGTCAGTAATGGCATAGTGTGATGGTTTTATCACTGCATTATGGTTCTTTTCATGAAGGTTCAAACCCCTATTAGGGTATTATTAGTCGTTGTTTATTTTAGGGATGAAGTTTCTACTAACAATGTTGAATATCTACTTGCTATCCACCATACTAGTGTGTTAATAAAATGATTCCATAATCAAGAAATTTCTCAAGTACTATCCTAGGCACTAATACATTGACATTTTTCCCTTGTGCAATCTTAGAATAAATACTAATACTATCCCCCCTCAAATGTGTCATCTCTTGAATAAATATAATAGGTGATCTATTTTCACGAATAAAATTGTAAGTATCCTTTTCTCAAGGGACGTTACCATAACCTCTAGAATTCAAAGATAATAAAATATTTTTTGAGAAGCACATAATTGAGTATCCATTGTTTTAATATGTGATTCAACCTTGGAAACCCTTTTAAAATTCACCTTTTCTTGATATTTTTTTTATAGCCTTGGACATTTTATCATTTCCTTCTTGAATCTTAATCTTCTTTTATCAAAGGACTAATATAATATGGACTTTTCTTTTTCCATCTTATTTTTCCCTACATTTATTTAAAGGATCTATAATAGACTAAAATTCATTTGAGTGTGCTTGGTTTCCTTCCACCTAGATGAAAATATTTTACTATTTAGTTAAACTTTCTCCCTCAAGTGGTTTTTTTTATTTGTGCTTTGTTATTGATATAAAGATCTCCGCACTTTGATAATGTATTCTTATCCAAGTCTAAATTTATATCATAGTACTTGAATTCAAAGTAAAATCCTTCTAACTATTTATAATCTTTTCGTTCTCCATTTAATGACCTCCCTAGAGCTTTGAAGGACATCAAATTGTTATGAAATTTTCCTCTAGATATGTCATTTTTCTGTTAATTCACAAGCTTACTCTTGGCACGATGTTTATAAATATAAATTCATTTGCATCAGAGTTCCACAAGGAATTAGGTTTTTGTTTTCACCTTTCAGTTGATGTTTTATTATTTATTAGATAGTTTAGGCCTTCTAGATCTTGACTTTCGATAATTTCCTTGTAGATAATCATATTCATGACACCAAGCATTGGAAAGATAGTTCTTCATAATCATTTTGTTTAATCTAATTCATACTACCTAGTCTAATTTTCAAACCATCAAAGACATGCCCATGAATATTTAATTCAATATGGAACATGAAAATGATCTACCTTCAATCTATAATATAGTGATATTATCCAAAGGTTTTCCCAGAAAACACAATAATTGATTATGAATGTAAAATCTCTAGAAACCCATCAAAAGCCTAGGAAGATGAATCTAAAAATGCATCTTAAATGAAATTTCCTCCATGAGATGAAACTTGACATGAAAATGTTTGATGAAAAAATCCTATAGAAATATGACCCTACCTTGAACACCATGTTTTGATCCATAAATATAGTAAAAAACATTTAAAAAAAATACTCTCAACTAGAATTATTTTCAGGTCTCCTTCAAATTTTAGTTCCTTTGAGACAAAGATTTAGGAATTGGAAAATAAATAGAAAATGATAAAAAATTGTAGATTAAAGAATACTCTAACAAATGGGTGGATGCAAGAAGTTGGATCCCAATTCTGCAGAAGTATGTGAGCTAAAAAGTTTGTCCCTAGAAATGAGCGCCCATTTTTTAAGAAATGGACACTCATTTAGCTTCGGGGACCCGACCCATAAAAATAAAATGGGTGCCCATTTAGGATCAGACCACCGTAGAGAAATGAGTGCATGATTTTTAGAAATGGGCACACGTTTCTAAAATATGGGTACCCATTTCTAAAAACGGGTACACGTTTCTTAAAATGCTACAAATTTCAAAACAGGTACCCATTTTTAAAATTTTAAATAACGGGCACCCATTTCATAAAAGATGGAGTGGAAAACACACTTATGCCTCATTCTTGGCTTTGGGTTAGGCTTGATGGGACCAAGCCTATGTTTGGACCTCCAAAAACATGGCCAAGGCACTGGAATACCAGATTTCTACCTTGTCGTAAATTTTTGAAGATCTTCCTGATCGTACTTTTTTATGAAACGAAAACCCATTAGAGTTCTCAGTGTCTTGATTTAAAAAATATAAATTTCACAATGAAATGATAATTTTTACTATTTTTGTATTATTTAGTAATCAAAAGTGGTACTACCTAAATGTAAAATAGTGAGATTCAGTAAAACTTTAATAATTTTTTTTTATTTTTTAGGTTTTTTCGAAAATAAATTATATGAAATCAATCTACATACAATTCTTTTGAAGATTAATTTTTTTATTTTTAAATATGAAATTTTCATAAAATTATGGTGGTCGTACACCAGATGTTTTGAAAATGTAGTTTATAGTCAATTAAAAATTAATTAAAAAATAATAAAAAATATTCTCATCAATATTTGGTGTCTTAGGTATCTTTTCCTAGAAGGATTTGCAAAAAATCATTTATTTACGTCAAAATATGGTGGTCGTACACATGTGTGGTATGGTCTTGAAATAGGCATTTCGAGGCAAATGGCTTTTGAAAATGCCTACTAAAAAGAAATTTCTACCATGTGGGTATTGAAATAAATTACATATTTGAAAATTAGACCCTGAGCACTACATTTGTTATTACTGAAGTTTTTCCAGAATCAATCTCTAAGTGCCTCAAATTTTGATAACAATTGACAAAAAATTTGAAAAATAAGGAAAGCACTTCCACTTTTTGCCTAAAAGTGGGACTCAACTTCTTGCAGCCATCCAAATAGTGGATATTATCTACAATAAACTTTGGATTAATAACTAAAACCAATTAGTCTATTTTATTAAGATAGCTATTAAAACTGAAATGACTAATCATTCATTCCCAATACCTATAAGACTTAGATGTCAAATTTTCATTGATAATGAATTTACATAAGTTTATGGGGTCCATAAAACCTATATTTATAGCCATATAGAATACCACTCTAACTCTCAAGGCAAATCGAATAAAAAATAACCAAAAAAGTATAGAATAAAAGAAAAAAGAATATCATCTATGCAACACACAATCTCTATAACACATATCATGCATACATTTATAAAGGATTTTCATTCTAATGGTTTCACTAGATAAGAAATATCATAGAACATTAGTTCATAATAGACTATTTATTATAAAAACAAATAGATAAACAATTAGGCTTGAGTATAGGAAGTTGCGCCTATGTGTACACTATTTGAAGGTGTAGAAAGTTGGGCCTATGTGTACACTATTTGAAGGTGTAGGAAGTTGGGCCTATGTGATCGAATCTTAGTAAGAATTAACTAATTTATATTTATCACTCATCACTTTTGAATTTCATAGAACCATGAAGAAAAATCAATTATACTTTATGATGAAAAGAGTGCATGCATATTTACATAGTTTGAAAGTAGATGAAATTGTGAAAATGTTGTATACAAAAGAAGAGATAAAAGTTGATTAAAAAGATAAACTACATCCATGATGTACTGCTTGAAGGAAAATATATAAGGTAATTAAAAAATATGTTCTACTTGTGCACATCCAAAGATAATGTCATGAATCAACTTAGTGTTATGCATTGCAATTATAAATAAATTAAAAATATATTTAATTTTTTTATAAATGACATATATTGATATTATTCAAATAATTACAACTTGATAATATTGAAGAGAATTTGTTTTAGTTTAATAGATAGATTTGAGAGAGAATGCAACTATTTCTTAATTTTAAAATTTATGCACAAGTACGAGTAAAGGAAGCTAAGAATGGATACATATTCAAATGAAATAAATACTCTTAATGTTTTCAATTATATGTTGTCTATTAGGGATAAATGTAAAATTGTTAGCATGCATTTAGAGAATATAGAGAGATATCAATTTGGACAATTACATTTAATTAAAAGTTAATTTTTTTTTTTACATGACATCTATCAATATAAATTTTATGTGTTCTTATGTTGGAAATATTATTGTTTATTATAAATATGAATATTTTTATATGTAAATAGATGCCAAATATAAGATTAAATTTTTTTTTTTTGTTAATACACTCATACCATTTTAATCTACACATTACTACTATTATACAATGTCTCTTGACATTAATTATATACAAAATACTTAATATAGTTTAATTTGTATTTAAGAGTGAGTGAGAAAAGTGAAATGTTTAATTGAAAATACGAGTAATATAAAAGTAAATAGGGTATATAAACTAAAACAATAGCTACCTAGGATATATCATAAAAGGAAGGAATATTTTCATAATAAACATGTTTTAGGAAGGTGTATAAAGTAAAATTATAGTACTTCACATAAATACAAGTTCCTAGGAATCCAACTTGTTTTTGAGGACTCTTGAATGTTTCAAGGGTTTGAATTTTTTCGTGTCTTATTATATTTTTATTTAATTTATTTAGAATCAATATATTAAAGTGATTTTGAGGTTTTTATTCAATTTTTTATATAGATAAGGTGTTGTGCGTTGTTCTAACCTATGTATAAGTATTCTCAAAATTCATGTTGCAACTAGAGTTATGTAGTTATTTTGGATGACATCATTCAAAGTGAATGTTTTACATCTAACTAGATGTTAGTTCACCACCATAGAATTCTAGAGGAGAGCTTCATATGCCAATTTCTAGGTTATTTATTATCTTGGTGCTCTATTATGTGATCAATTTCCTTCTTCTATTCTCACGCCTTTTGTTATTTTTTTATTTTTTTCTTGTTTTCCGTAATCTAACACAAGTAATGTATATTTGGACATCAATGCATCTTAATTTATTATTTACATGTCTCTTAAAGGGGCTTAATGCCCAAACTTGGTGATATTTTTTAACTTATCACATCTCAATAGATTTCATCCACTGTGCAAGTTTTTCATATGTGATGCATTGGATGCCATTCTTGACCAATTGAAGTTATTGACTATAACGTGTGAGATTATAACATCTATCTTTATCTTTCCCAATCACATGCCTAATATATTTTGATGAAAAAAAAAGGTCCAAAAGAAGTTTTAAATTTCAATATATTTAAAGGGTTTGATTGTTGTATTCTCAAGAAAAATCCAACTAACAAAGAGTTGATCAAGTTAAGGAAAGAGGGAATGTAATACCTAATGAGATTAATCTTGACCAATTATAGTAAATGTGCAATTGCTAGTTTTGAATCCATAAAAATAGGAAATAAATAAAGTAAATCAGGTTTTGTGATCATAATTTTTTGGGTGTAATAGTTCAAAATTGCTTCCTCGGACTTGTAAACACCTTACCAAACACACATAAATTAGCAAGTCTTCAACCAATCTTAAATGAAAGGTTAAAAAGGTAAATTTAAGACCCCAACTAATATCCATCTCATCTTTGGAGCTTACAAGGAAAAACATATAATGATAGTGAAGTCCAAACATGGTTTCTTTCAAAGATACAAACCTAATCATTTAGACCACAAAATCGCTATATTAAAAGAGGTAAATACATAAGATATACAAATTTCTCAAAGAAATAAAGATAACCTAATCCAAAACTATTCTTGTTACATGACCAAACAAGATAATAAAACTTTGTAATAGATGTAAATACAACAGAAGAGGTTTCACTTCATACAAAATAAAATAAAATCTTAAACCTAAAAATTTAACGTTTGTTATCTATATGGGGTCCCAAGGGCGATGTATTTTTTATGTTTTAATGCTATTCTCGAGTGTTGCCTGTATGACTCCTACAGTATGATCTCACATCCGCCTATTTTTGTTTTTGTCGATAGTGTACTTCTATTTTAAAATTAATAGAAATGACTGTTCAAAAAACATTCTATGTCAAATTTACATTATTTCACATATTGATTTCATTTTAAAATTTAGTCAAGTCAATTATTCAATACTATGCCTTTCCCCAACTAATTATACCATTCCCACCAAGAAGTCGATTGTAGTTCGACTGCTGTCTAAATGTTGATTGAGAGTTCCCACACGCAAATTTACATATTGAAGTTCAAAACATGAATTGATAGATTGACATTTATTATGGAATTGATTGATGAGTCGATGTTTATCAGGGAAAGAAACTTTTACATGTCCTTCCAATAGAGGTAGTTGATTAGAAGTGAGTTAAGCAAAAGCAGTCAAACTTGTCATGCCGAGGACGGTGGAAATTTAGAACTGGGAATATCTGTCCCCTCACAACTCTGAATTATTTGATGGACATCTAATTTATATTTATGGAGAAGAAAACAAATATATCTTTGATGGACATCTAATGTATATCCAAGGTGGTTTCATGATATTGTCGATTATGCTTATGATTGATTCTAGTGGATGAATATTGATGTTTGATTTTTAAAAAGTTGAAAGATTTTGTATTATTTCAATTTGGTGGTTTATTAATCGATAATGTATATGTTTTGTAGGATGATGTCTTCATGAATATAATTCTGCATGTATTATTCAAGTTTTTAATGTCTATGTTCATAGAGAACATTTAGATGTAAGTATTGTTGACATTGTAAAGTGCAAGGCTTAGGCTTGAGGTTTGTATGTCAAAATGATCAAATAATGTCAAGTACAATCATATATCAAACGCATTACACCTAGTCATTATTTCTTATGTGTGTGATGACAAAAGGTTAGAACACTTAAGACATCACTATTTCTAATTCATGCAATGGAAAAAGGCTAAAAACTTGGGACCTCACACATGCTAGCATTCCTCTAAGAATACATTCAACATTAATTCCACCTCTATATCACATTCCTTATTAGGATCATAATGGAGAAAATACATGCTCAAAATCATGTTGTCTAGAGATTAACCTACGAAATAGAGTCTACAAAACATAAAGGAAACAAAATTCTTTCCTGATGCAAGTTTGCATATGGGTTCAAGATTCTATTGCTTTAGACACCCTATGTAGGAATTTTGTAAGATTAGAGTTGACAAGTAAAGGCCCAATGATATGACAACTCTTTAGACAAGTAGTCTAGAATTAGTACAACCTCTTGATATCCTTATGTTTTAGGTAGAAAATATGGTGGAAACAATTTTATCTTAGATTGTTAAGAATATGTGGTCTTCTATTAAGTTTTGTATTAGCCCAACTAAAGGTGCTTTGAGTGGTGATTCCAAGCACATTTGTGGGAAGAAAACTTAATCAATGTAATAAGAGTTTTTTGGTTGCATTTACAAATCTATCAAATTAAGTGAATTGTAACTTTTGTTGCAAATACAAGATTATATTATCATTGATGTCAAAGTTCTTGGTCTAGAAGTGGTATAGCTAGTTCGAATATGGTCTGGTGTAGTGCAATACTATAGCTTGATGAGAGGTTCTTTTTAACTTTGTGTTCATATAGATGAGTCTAGTGATGGTTCTGGCTATACGTGATATGTAGATTATGGTCTGGTTGTTTTCATATTTGTTAGTCTAGAAGTTGGTACAAACTTGATCGGTCTGAAAGAGATACTTGACTATTCTCTAGGTCCAAAAAATGTTCTATGCTGTGCAGTTGATATATGTTGGTACAGATGTCCTGAGGTCATATGAAGTATGTGTAATGATGGCTATAATGATGTTGTATAAACTTTTTTGTGCTCGGTTAGTGATGCCTAGAATATGTAGTTGTGTTTTAGATAATTGTGACTTTTCTAGTCAAAAGTCTATCTACTTGGCCTTTTTCTTTGTGCTATGATAGATGTGTATTAGATGTTTAAATGGTTGAAGTATGCACTAGTTGTGTATTTATACTCTTTAGATTTTAGATGTTCAAATCTTGTATAGATGGAAACATGTTGGTATGTGTATTGGATGGTGCAATAATAATAAGATTGTGGAGGAGTCTTTTTGATAGATGGCTTATGGCGGATCTGTGTTAAGATGGTTATGCAATCATAGTATAATGTACTATAATCTCACAGTTTTTTGTTGCTTGAGTGATCTACAGTTGAAGTTATGCACGTATGTGTTTTGGTTAGTTTTGTATAGTAAAGTAGTATGAAGGAATGTGTTGCATTCCTCAGATGAACTGGTGATATAGTGTTGTAGATGGTTGTTATAGTTTCTCCAATAATTTGTGTTGTCCCCTTGGTTACCCACAACTTTTATTATTGGTTCAAATTGATGGTTGTGTCTATTGTATTAGTCTAGAGTGATGTATTTCATCTTTTGAGGCTGACTCATATGTTTTTGGGTTTGCGTGGTAACATGTGCTTGCATAGGTTCTATCTTGGATACATTTGGAAAATGTGTCGATAATGTGTGACCCTTAACATGTTTCATTTAACTTCTAGATTTACTTTGGAGAATTTTGTAAGGCTGATGGCTATACATGTACCTATTACATCTTTGTAGGCCGACCTAATGAGTTTTGTTGAGGTTATAGATGAAATATATGAAAAAATCATTATGTTATTGCATGATGAGGTTGAAAAGGTTGAAAAGGATGTGTAGGAGTTCAAAGATGAAGATTGTTTCAGATGTGTTTTGATCTGTGAATTGTAACCAACATTCTGGTAGATACAATACTGTTACACTCTAAACTTTTATAGCCATATTTTCTAAGGTTTATGTATCTTGCCTCAAAGAAGTTACCTTCAGTTACGCAAGTCCTTATTTGTATCTTGCCCTAAGGTAATGCTCCTTATTTTTGCAAGTTCTCTTAGGGGGAGTGACCTCCTTGGACTATGGCCTAAATCTTGTAAACAATTATAGATATATTATGAGTGTGATACTCACTATGGTTTTTCCTATTTTGGGTTTTGCATGTAAAAATCTTGGTTTTTTTGTGTCATTTCTTTATTATTTTTATTATTTACTTTTATACATATGGTGGATGAGATATGTGTTATGATAAGATTTAATATGATCAAGTTTTAAGTATATGCTAATTCACCCACCTTTCAACATTCGATACTGTTCAACAATTGGTATCAGAGAAAGGTTCCTAAAGAAACAATTTAACCATTGAGGTAGATCTAGGATTTGGAAACTATGTTTGGAAAAGAGAACACAAACTCTAATATTTTAGAAGTTGATGCTATTATGGATTCAGAAGGAGAATTGAGATAAGACTTGATGAATTTTGATGAATGCAAAGATAAACGAAATAAGTAGAGTAAAAGATTACCTACTTAAAGACTTTAATTGATGAAGACAAGGTCATAAAGGATTTTGAGACAAATATTGATGAGAAAACAAAAGACTCTACCAAACTTGAAGAGAAAGTAGCTAAATTGAAGAAAGAATTAAAAGTTGCAAGAGAATAGATCGACAAAGGTCTGAAGCTCAAAGGGAGCAATGAAGTTCTTGATGCAATCTTGAGTGCTCAAAAAAATAATAATGAAAAAGGTGGACTTGGCCTTAAGAAAAGTTTACTTCCAACAAAAGGGACAAGGGAAAAGACAAGGTTAATTATGATAAAAAAATTTTCATTCCGAATCAAAATAGGAACAATGTTAGGAGTACCTCTCCTACTCAAATCGGTTATTTAACCTTCAAAGGAAACTTGTTTTCATGTATAATATTGGACATAGATCTAGTGAATGTAGAAGTCAAATGAGATCATAATTTCTTAGTGGACAATGTTTCAATTGCATTAAGTTTTGACACAAGGTAAATGCATGTAGAAGTAGGATGAATTGGAATAGATATGGAAATTTAAATTATAGTAAAAGCATGAAAACCGTATAATGTTAATTGAACATGCAAAATTCATAAAACAATGAAAACATCTAAACCAACTAAGCTTATACCTTTTCAAACTCCTTCGATTGAGCTAGCAATGGAATGCACCCATGCTCCTCTTGATTTTCTCCTTGATGACTTGATATGGGATGCTCTCCAAAGCTACACAAAAATGTGGATGATAGGATTAAAAGTGATGGATTATGACGATGGGTTAAGGCCAAATTTGGGCATTATGTGGATGCAATGGAAGGATTTTTGATTGAAATTGATAGCATGACAATGTGATGGAAGTGTGTCATAACCTTATTTATTTCCTCAATTGATTTTATTTTAATTTCTATTTTAGGTTTTTAAAAATTTATTATCAAATTATTTAGAAAGAAAAATGTTATAATTTAATTGAAATTAGATGTGTTTCAAGAATAGAGAGCTATAATCGAAAAAGATTTGATTTTATCTAACAATTAAAAATACAAACAAAAATTAAAATAAAAATAAATTAAAAAGATAAAATTCAATTCTATTATTTTTATTTAAAATATATGTAAATATTTTTATAAAAATATGCATCAATTTATAAAGTGAGTTTTTACAAATATATTTTTAATTATAAACTTAATCTAACCTATTATTATAATTTATTGCATGCTTTTTAAAAGCTCATGTTTGAAGGTTAGAAAGAAAGTAAATATCTTATGCATGGCTTTTTATTCATTTTTTTGAATAATAATAAAATAATAATAAATTAGGAAAGCCCAATATAGGAGGAGCCTAGGTGCTTTATAAAGTACAAGTTAAAACTTATGTCACATAAAAATCGAATAAGCCCACCTTATTTTAAGAGTAGTTTTATTATAAGAATCGATGCAGAGTTTCAGAACTTGAAAATAAACGCAGAAAATAAAGCGCATGAAAGAAGAGTAGTGGGTGATAACTACACTCCACATGGGAAGATATACTGCCCTCTTCATAAGATTAGATGGATGTTTCATTGTTGACAATTTATTATGTTTTAGGCATTTGTTCTATTTATACTCCTGATCTTTGTTTCACTCTGAGATCAATTTTTCCATGCTTCATTTTAACAATGTTGTTATCATGATTGTAGTATTGTTCATCGTTTATTAATTGTGATTAAAAAGGATACATAATTTTTGCTACGAGTCTTGATTTATGTTCTTGTAATATTATCTTGGAACGATGTGTTTGAATTGGTCATCATGCACAAACTTTACTATCAAATGACAATACATCGGTGGAAGTGTATGTAAGCCTATGTGTGCCTTTGTGGACTTCTGGATATGCCTAGACTACAATACTTATATACACTTATGTGCTCTTGTATTTCCGTGAGTTCTCATGTATGTTAGTAAAACCATACTTATATACATTACTTATGTACAATACTTATATACACTTATGTGCTTTCTTAATGTTGTGATAAAATCATGTTATGTGTACCTTGTGGATCGACTTTGATTGAGATGAGACTAATTTTGTATGGTTTTTAGATAGTCAAGTAAGGATTGTTGCTTCTATCTTCATATGTATTTTATATGCATCTTGTGCATCATGATGTCATTACATTAGTATAGAATGTGAATATATCATGTTAGTTGTAGAAATTCCATTACTCCTACTAGTATCACATTGCTAGTCTTCCTTATGCTAGGCTGGGTATCTTTCATGTCATGAAAGATTTCGGGGAAGTGTAACTAATTTGTGGTAGGGATGAAATGCACTCCAACAATGTTCTCACTCGTGGTGTCCTTGAGGGAGACACATGCTAGAAGTTCCTGTTAGGTTGGTCATCATGATTTTTTGCTTATGCATTTATTGTATTTCAACCTTGTGGTCTATTGCTAAGGTATATGCTTACTTATGTTTTATCTTATAACAATTTATGTACTTCAATTTTATATGTCAAAATATGTAATTTCATGTCTCTATCTTGTATAGTTGTACACATGACATTAATGTATGCTTGTTGACGTGTAATTTGTGAATTATGCTAATTTGATATCATGGGGGTCTTTACAAAGTGCATGATTTGTGAAGGGAGGAAACTCCAATTTGTAGGTTTGAGGGGATCAAAATGGACGGTTGATATTGAAGAAGAATGGAGGGCCAAGTTTGATGGAAAATGAGGTGGCTTGGCAGAGGACAAGTGAGAGATCCAAGAGATTTTACCATAAGAGCATTTCTTGTCTCCACAAGTTCCTCAAGGACATGGTGAAGAGTGACCAAGTACACTGGGAAGAGGAAAAAGGAATAAAAAATTTCTTGGGAAGGAGAATAGGAATAAAGAATTCCTAGGGAAGAGAGATATGGGGAGAATAAAAGGATTAAGGAATTAAAAATTTCTTAGGAAGAGGGACCATGGGAAGAATAAAGGAATTCAAAATTCCTTGGATAGACAAAAGTGGATGGCATTGAAGGTTGGGAGGTGAGATGGGAAAACCATTTATAGCATGTAATTAACTCATCCATAATCATGTGGATTAGGAATGTGCAAGTGATTAGGTGACATGATGGAGGATTAAGGGAGAAAGTGGACAAGTTAAGAGGATGTGACATGAGGAGAGAGAATGAATAGTGAGTTTTAAATTGGAGGAAATGATAATGAGGAATGAGCTTCGGTTAATTAGGTTTAATGAAGGGGATCAATGGAGGGTTTGTAGGAACTATGATATTAGTTTAATTAATTGTGAATTAATTAACTAATTGAGATTAGAAGAAGTATATGTTGAAGAGGGTGGCTAAGGTTAATGATTAAATGGATTTCTCGAAGAATGGGGGATTTTTATAGAATTAATTGATAAATTAATTATATGGCTAGGGGATAAAATCAATTAAATATAATTTAATTAATTTTAAGAAGAACAAGGACTAAGATAATTAATACAATTAATTATGCGGGAAGGGATAAATTAAATAAATATTAATTTCATTAATTTTGATTGTCTACTTTGCTTCTCTTTTACGTGGCGACAATGAAATGCTAACGAGTAAAAGAAGAAAAAGATGCCTTAATACAGAAAATGGAGAATTGTAGGTGGGATGCAGGTAAAGGGATTGCCCCTTGAGAATTTAATCAAAAAATTTAAATTTTGCGAGAAAATGATTTAAAAGAAGAAAACATAGGAAAAGACAGAAAAAAGGGGAAGGAAGAAAGTAAGAAAGAAGTCGATGAAAACGAAGGAAAATGGAGTGAAGAATGGGCGTCAAAACGGAATTTGCACGTGCACTCAGTTATAGAAGCGATAAGGAGCCCTTAGCAACAGAGTGGAAACCATGGTACGTATTCCTTGCCACGAATAGCATGAATAACAATTTATCTGTACCATAACCCACTTGAGTACTAACCTCCGATCTGTACCCAAAATTGCCCTTTGTTTCACTAGGTAGGGTCAGTTGTTGCCCATTAATGAAGTAAAAAATTTAGTAGGGCACAGACGTCGATCATTGTTTCAGCGTCTATGCCCATCCTAAAACATCTTTTCTTGGAATGCTACCCACGCAAGTGCTAATTTGCAAATTGGCATTTGTGGCTGGTGAAAAAAGGGGAAAGGCCAGACAGTATATGTGCCTATGAAATAGCATGTGCGCCACAGTTTTGACATCTCTGTTGAAGAAAATGTCGTCTCTACCTAGGGAGAAGAAAAATGGGGGAAAGGATATGCTAAGAAAGATAGGGATCATGACACGCATGCCCCAAGCTATCTTGAGGGAAAAGATTAGGCTAGGTTTAGAAGAAAATGACTGACTCTCAATGGTAGTGAATGCAAGAGACCTTGTGTTCAGTTGAGTCATGTGAGCATTGGCTATCGATGGTGCACTATTGAAGAAGATTGCAGAGCATGGAGTGGATGATCTTGTTGGTCAGTGGGTTGTAGTGGGTATATGAGTGGTCGCGTGTGCATGCACATAATACCACATGATGATAACGTTGATAGAGAAGTGGCATAGTGGCACCTGTTCATTTCATCTACCTACGAGGTAGGACTTGATCATCTTGGAGGAATTATGGTGGATCCTTAGACTATAGATTCAGGGAGTTATCCCTAAGTACAAGCTTGAACATGGGGATCAATATCTATGGCTGATTTGCAAGATAAATGATTTGCCCATGGAATAGATGTGGATAAGATTCGAGTCTGCCATAGAGAGACACCAACACATCCAGAGGCTAGTTATTTATCTCGTAGGACTCATCACTGGGTGCATTAGGACCGATCTGAGTGGTCACATATTTTCCATTGGATGGACGAGATGCATTTATCATATTATGGAGGATGGTGTATAGTATACTTGACGATATACTATGCTTGGCCAACTCTACAATGATGTTCACATGTGTGTGTATTGTGGGTATAAGAGCTCAGGGACAAGACTTACATTGCTACACATCTAGGCCTTAGAGCACATAGCTATATGCCATCCACTAGGGGTGAGAGACCACTGGCCCAAGTTTCCTTACATAGATAGGTATGGGGTCTACTTCACTACATTCGAGTGGGGTCTATGGGTTGCTAGTAGTGCTACGTAGATGAGATGCAAGATTTTACTTGGAGGTCTATAGGACCTATGAGGAATAGGATGAGGACTGCTCTTACTTATCCTATGTGTAGAGCCAGTGTTTGTTAATGGGATATATTGTACATGTCACTGAGCAGTACCTTCCACATCAGGTCATGAGGTAGTTTGGTTTCCAACAGGACAATATTGGAGAGGAGCGAACACATCTGCGAGTGACTTGCTAGATAGGCACATGAGGGGATGCCAAAGGTCTATTTGTGGCACAAACTAACTTCATTAGGATGAAACCAATGAATTGGGTAATCAAAGTTCATGCCATAGATGAAGGGACCACAAGTGTATATGCAACATGGTGGGAGTATCATCAGTCAACCCGATTGACCATCTTTGGGGTTCTAGGACCGAATGAGATGGCAACTATAGTTGATCAAGTTGTGGGGGGATAAGGGGAGGAGGGAGGGGATGGAGATGTTCCCATGGATGAGATAGGAGTAGGAGGAGGGAGAGGGCATGGAGCAGGTAGAGTGCCTAGAAGAGGACAGGGGAGTAGAGGACAAGCTCCTTAGATACAAGTACAAGAACCCCTGACATAGGTATAGGGATAGCAAGTATTGGGACAAGAGTTGGTAGTGGCAGAGGTATAGGCACCGATAGTGCCACCACCACTAGCTTATTCATATCCAGATACACAACCAAAGATTACCTAGGCCATTTTAGATCAGGTGAGGGTTGAGAGGGATACAAAGAGAGCTTAGGAAATGAGCTTGGAGGATAAGGTAGTGAGAGAGAGAGAAAGGGTAGGCATAGAGAAGGCTTAAGCTGAGAGCCTATAGGCTGAGCAAGACATGCTTTTGGTGGTCCATAATGTTGGATATTGATATTGCTAGGATATGTTGTTGTGATTGATGTCAACATACTTCTGCTCCAGTGATTGCAGATTGGTTTATTGGGATTTTGGTTTTGGTGATCTAGGAGGCTTAATTGATTATATCATATGATTTGGTTTGCAGTTTACTTTTCTGATTAGTGCTTTGCAGAGTTAAGTATTTCCTCTGGTATATTCCGGCATGATAAGATATTGTGCTGAGATTTTGGGAGACTGTTTGGGATGGTCTTGTGTATCTTCATTTCAGATGGTTCATGATTTGGTGCTTCACGGGTTATCTCTCTTCATGATAGTTTTTGTTGTTTGAGTGTTCTTGAGGTTTAGATGTTGATATATGAATATTTCATAAGTGGTGTTGGTGCAACTGTTACTGATGATTCTAACATGCTTGTTGGCATTTCTTAATTATGTCCTATTTGTTTTGATGATCTGCATTGATCATTGTGAATGTTCTTCATGTTATGTGGTTTTCTTGGTGGTGTAGCATGTTGCGGTTGATCTTGGCATGATTACCGGTGGATAAAAGCGTTTGGAGATTTTATATGATATGAATGTCAATAACTAAGGTAAATACTTAAGGTCATTTCATTTAAGGTGTTCAATGTATATAAGAAGACAATGATTGCAAAATATGATGCTGGAAAGTAGGTTTATTTTCATTTACGATTTAATTTCTAATGGATTTTCATTGGAATTTGATTAGTCCAAATCTAAACTATAGAGTATGAATAAAGATTTATTTTAAATACATCTATATTGAATAAATGCCTCTGGATGAGAAAAGTGTTATCTATTCTTCCACCATAGAGTAGGTCTATCAACAACAAGTAGTAGGTAGTTTTGGACATTTGTTATTTATAACAAAAAAATTTAAAGTGATAAGATGGTTTTTAGATTAAAAATTGACACCTATCTCAAGCCATCAAAATATAATAAGCAGACAATTGTAAACAATTAATAGAGTAAGACAAATTTAACTTCGATTGGATATAAAATGGTTATGGTATTAATGTAAATTGGTTTCTCAGAATATACAAGTAACTATGAATGCTTGTCTATAATATATTCTCTTTTACAAATAGTTGAAGCATCCAAATTCAAAATCTAAATAAATAAAAAATCTTCTACACATTAAATCCTTTAGTGACAGATTTATGTTCACAAAAATAATAATAAAGAGTAATATGGAGGAAATATAGGAATTGGAGGAACCTAGGAATGCAAATCTATATATTTTTTTCAAATCTTCGTTGTAATAGTTAAGCTTTGATAAGGATCACTAAGTTAACATATTAAAAGAGATTCAAATTTAAAAAATGAAATATGTGAGTTACAAACTAATTTCTTGAAGCAGTCTAAAGAGTTGATCTAAATTAATAAGTTTTTATAATTGGTCATGTGGCAATTGTGAGAGAGTTGAAATTGAAGAGAAATATATTGTGGCTCATTTGTTAATATGTCATATGTTCTACCTTATCTCTCCTACACTAGAACTCTACCTCCTCACTCTTATCTCTATCTCTCTCACACTCCTCTCTCTCTTTCTATCAATATCACTTTACATCTATCTTCCTATCACTTTCTATCTCTCTCCCTATCCCTCTTTGTATCTCTCTATCTCTCTCCATCTATATCACTCCCTGTCTACCTAGTACTCTACCTCTCTCTCCCATTCTCTTCCCATTTACCTCTATCTCCATTTCTCTTTCCATGTATCTCAAGCTCCCCCACTTTTTATCTCTCTTGCTCTATCTCTCGCTATTTCCCTCTCCCTGTCTCTGTCTCCCCTCTCTCCAACTCTATTTTTCAATCTCCACTATCTATTTTTATGAGGGTCTCCCTATCTCTTTGAATGTTAATTAGTCTATCTCGCTTTTTATATCTCTATCTATCTATCTCTCCCTCTCCTATATCTATATATTCCTCTATATCTCCATATCTTTCTCTTTATTTATCTCCTTCTACCTCTCTTTATATATTTATTTAATATCTCCTTCTTCCTCTCTCCCTATATCTTATTCTCCCCCCTATCTCTAGAAGTGCCTCCATGTCTATCTCTATCTCTCCATATTTATTCTTCTATCTCTCCCTTTGTCTATATACCAAATATTTTATTACCATCTCTCTACCCCTACATCTCTTGTTCTCTCCACCGATCTCTATATATCACTTCCTATCTTTATCTTTATCTTTTTTACCTCCTCTACCTCTCTCTCTATATATTTATCTCTTTCATCTCAATCTATCCCTCTCTCCTTTCTCTCTATATCTCTCCTCTCCACATCCATCTCCTTGTCCATCTCCATCTCTATCTCATCTTTCTCTCTATTTCAATCCACTATTTCTATCTATTTACCCCCTTTATCTATTCCCCCTCATATATCTTCCTCATCATATACCTATCCCTCTCTCTCCCTATTACTAACATAAGATGGGCCTATTGGTTTTGGAGTTGAATTATCTTTCTAATTCAAATGGTTTATTTCAATCATACTTGGGATGTATAGTTGATTCTAAGATTTCGCTTATCTATTAAGACCTATGTTCTGCAAACAATATGATTTTCTTAATGGTCTACCAATCAAAGATATGTGTTATAAAAATATATGCAAAAAATTGACCAATTTTTTCTAATTGACCTTCAATGCCTCTTTAGTGTACCCTTTGCATACCAAGGTGAAATTATTAGTTTTATTTAATATCACAATTGTGGATTTGGACATTAATCTAAAAGTTCACATATTTTTAAAACTCATGGGTTTGTTCCTTTTAACTCTATTTGGTCTACTTGACAAATAGCCTCTAGCAAAATTACTTGTTTTGACCAACCTATGAGTCATGGTCTTAGCTTTGCTACTTCTTCCATTTGCTAGAACCATCTAATTTAGTGGGACAGAAAAACTCTTGGCTATATTAAAAATTTGAATGGAAATAACTCTTTAAGAAAGGAATTCAAGTCTTTTGTGATTTGTGGCACCATACCAATTTCAACTGGTTCTTCAGGCAACAGTTAAAAATCCTATTCAATTTTTCATCTTGAGACAAATATCCTCTTTCCAATATTCAATAGATGGCGACTCTCAAGCTGGTCTGTTCGTTATTTGCCCTTTACCATGATAACTTCTCGAAGGATTAGAAATGACCCAACACAAAATATGCAAAAACTTCCTCTTAAAATCATTTACAAACAACTACTTCCAACTATTGTATTCATGCCAAGACTCAATACTAAATAGAAATGCAAGCTTAATAAATCATGTTGGAATACGTTAAGCTTTCAAATTTGGAAATCAATAGAAAGTGCTCCATATCAAGTTACTTGTTAGTGATAAGTTCTCTTTCATCTTCCCACCTCTAGTGTGTCCATTTTGCACCAAAAGGACTCTATCAAGCATGTTTTTTAGCTATGTGCTCATGCTCACTAGTTGTGGTGTTTCATCTTCTCCACTCTCCTAGCCTTCTTCATTCATGCATGGTCTTGGAGAACTATACTTCTTGATATATCCTCACTCAACAATATCATCACTCAAACCCTAAGAGAAGTCATCAATGACTTCATCTAGAGGTTTGATTGTTTGGTTGTTTTCTCCCATTCATTTCTTCCCTTGCATATTAAAATTCATGATGGTAAAGGGAATATAGATCAATTTTGCATTTTAGTTATAGAAAAACTAGTAAGCAATTTTTTTATGGAAAGGGAATATAGATGGTAAAAATAAAAATCCTCTTTTGTCCCTAAAAGCTATCTACAATCATAAGATGAAAGGAGGTGTAGGTATATACAATGTAGAGGTTAGGAATATAGACTTGGGAGACAAATTAGCATGGAATATGTACAAAAACCCCATAGCTAAATGGTGCAGAATCATGTAAGGTAAATACCTCTACTCGTATTTACCCTCCCAAATATTTTCAATTTCTAATCCTCCTAAGAGTTTTTCCATGTGGAATTTTATAGTATCCTACAAAGAAACTTGTTACTACCTTACGTTACTTGTTAAGAAAATTATGGGTCACATGCTCTTTTCTAAGATGATTCATGGAATGGGTATCCACCCTTAAAAATCTCCCCAAACTTCAAAAGGCCAAAGACATTCTATCTTTGAGGTGGAGATGAAAGGTTTGAGATTACTTTGATTTTCCTAAATCAAATCATTTTGATGCTAGATGGAAGGATATCAACTAATTGCCACATGATTCTCATGAGAAATCTCCCATCAAGAGCACCTTAGCATCTAGAATAACAATCCTATCTGACCAACAAGAAAAAGTCACTTGGGCTCCTTCAAATTCAAGGAAATACTCTATCAAGGCTACAAATCTCTAAAGTCTCAGGGGAATTTGTCAGGTCAGCAAAGGGCATACTCTTTCTGCTAGAATGGCATTGTTCTCCATAAGATAGGGTGCTTCTCTTCATTGGTTTTAGAAAGTAGAATCCATACAAGTTCAAGGCTAAGTAAAATGGGAATTGTAGAGCTATTCAAGTGTGTCTTGTGTGAAGAAATGTGGGAAGATGTGGATCCTTATTTCTCAATTGTCCCTTTAGTCAATTATATTGGTCAACCATCATGAGTAAGATATTATGGTATGATCCATTTCCCAATAATATATGGGATATGTATACTAGCTAGCCAATACTTCATAAATTATCTTTTTTTATTGCATGTGGGTTCCAGCCCCACCAATGATTGTTTATGGTATTTGGCATGAATGTAACAAAAGAATATTTAGAAAACAAAAACTAAGGGATAGTCGGTCATTTTTAACATCATCAAGTAAATTGAAGAGGTAGCTAATTCACATGTCAAAAACAACAAGACTACAGATTCTCGATTTTCAAAGTGGGATGCCCACATATTTAAGTGTTGGGAAGATCTTAATGTTGATATGTGATGACTGATCAGCAAAGTACTGTACACTCAGCATGTATACTTGCCATTTTTTGTTGTTGATGAAAACCGACATTATAATAAAACCCTAAAATGGCTGACTTTGTTTGTTGCCCTAAAAACACATGTTATAAGCAGCTAGGATCCTATAGGCATTGTAATGTTGATGTACTATTTTTGTTGGATAATAAGAAAGATTGGATGGCTGTGTATGGTGGACGTAACCCATTTTGGGTGAACCACGTTAAATCTATGTGTTATCTGTGTCCTATTTTATTTCTTTATCTTTTGTATTTAAATCTGCATATAATTGTTAGTTCATATTTGCTTCGGATTTGTTTGAAACCCTAACAATTGGTATCAGAGTGAGGTTTTCTGTAAATTGGCAGAACATTTAGATTTGAGTGGGAGCAATGGAGGATTCCAAATTCAAGGTCGAAAAGTTTAACGGCCAAAATTATTAGTTATGTAAAATGCATAGGGAGGATTACCTATATCAAAAAGATTTGTGGCGGCCATTGCAAGGAAAGGCAAAGAAAGCAACCACAATGTCAGATGAAGAGTGGGACATTTTAGATAGAAAGGCACTGGGATCCATTCGATTGTGCCTTGCACCGTCTATAGCTTTCAATATAACAGAAGCAAAAACAAGTGTAGATTTGATGGTGACATTGGCTAAGTTGTATGAGAAACCCTTTGCTTTGAATAAGGTATTTCTTATGAAGCGTTTGTTTAATTTGAAAATGAGTGAGGGAGGATCTATAGCAGAGCACTTAAATGAATTTAATATAATTCCTAGTCAATTGTCTTCAGTAAAAATTACCTTTGCAGAAGAGGTTAGGGCTCTCTTGATTTTATGTTCTTTGCCAGAAAGCTGGAATAGCTTGGTTATGGTTGTAAGTAACTCTGTCTCTAGTAAAAATACTTTGGTATTTGATGATATTGTTGGTGTTATCCTAAGTGAGGAAATGCGAAGGAAAAGCATAGGTGAGACTCCAACATCATCAAGTAGTGTTTTGAATGTGGAGAACAGAGGAAGATCAAAGGAAAGAGGAAAAGGCCCTTGGAATGAGAAGTCATGAGGGAAGTCAAAGAAAGGACGCTATCAATCTAGAGGAAAGAAAGATTGCTGGTACTGTGGAAAGCCTGGTCATCTAAGAAAGACTGTTGGTCTCGGAAAAACAAAGAAGGAGACAAAAATAAAAATGACAGTAAGGAAGCTAATATTGCAAGTAATACTTTACAAGATGCTTTAATCTTATGTTTGGATAATGTTAATGATTCTTGGGTAATAGATTCTGGGGCTTCATTTCATGCTACACCCCATAGAAAATATTTTCTAGATTATGTTCAAGGTGATTTTGGATAGGTGTATTAGGGTGATGATGAGCCCTGTCAAATTGTTGGAAAAGGAAAGATAAAGATCAAGTTGCAGAATGGTAATGATTGATTTCTGCAGGAGGTAAGACATGTTCCTAACTTAAGAAGAAATTTAATTTCTGCAGGGCAACTAGGTAGTGAAGGTTGCATAGTTACCTTCTCAGATAGTAACTGGAAGCTCACTAAGGATCATTAGTAGTAGCTAAAGGTGCGAAGGTAGGCACATTATATCTGTGTATTGGTAACACTTACTCTACCCTAGCTGCTATAGATAAAGTTACTGCAGGGACAACAATAATAGATGTTGCAAGAACAGATTCGATTATGTGGCACCATAGGCTTGGACACATGAGTGAGAAAGGGATGAAAATCCTTGACTCCAAAAATCTATTGCTAGGACTAAAGAAGATTGATTTAGAGTTCTGTGAAAACTATGTTTATGGCAAACAGAAAAGAGTAAGATTTCTCAAGGTTGGGAAAGAGAAGAAGAGTGAGAAGTTAGAGCTTGTGCATTCAGATGTATGGAGACTAGCTTAGGTATCATCTCTTGGTGGCTCTTGTTATTATGTTATTTTTATTGATGACTCAACCAGAAAAACATGGGTATATTTCCTAAAACAAAAATTAGATGTTTTTGAAACGTTTAATAAATGGAAAGATTTGGTTGAGAACGAGACAGGAAAAAAGTTGAAGTGTCTCAGATCGGATAATGGAGGTGAGTATTGCAGAAAAGCATTTGAAGATTACTGCTCCTTAAATGGGATTCAAAAGTAGAAGATAGTTCCAAGAACTCCATAGGAAAATGGTGTGTCAGAGAGAATGAATAGGACTATCATGGAACGCGCAAGGAGCATGAGATTGCATGCTGGATTGCCCTTACATTTCTGGGCAGATGTTGTACATACTATTGTCTATTTGATAAATAGAGGACCTTCAACCCCTTTGGATGGTGGTATTCCAGAGGAGGCATGGACTGGTAAAAAGGTAAATTATTCTTTTTTGAAAACCTTTGGTTGTGAAGCTTTTGTCCATGTTGATAAAGAAAATAGAACCAAGCTTGATGCTAAATCTCAGAAATGTACCTTCATTGGATATGGGATAGATGAATATGGCTATCAGTTATGGGATTTTGAAAATAAGAAAATAATTAGAAGTAGAGATGTTATATTCAATGAGTAGGTTATGTATAAAGAACAAATGCAGGAAAAGAAGCATGAACAGGAGAAACAAGAATATGTGGTGTTGGATGAGATTCCTAAAAATGAAATGCCACAAGTACTTGATGCTTAGCAACAACAAATTGTCCCACAAACTCCTGCAAGTGTTAGATGTTCTACGAGGTCAAGTAGACCCCCTGAAATATTTTCTCCTTCTTTGTATTCTATTTTATTAACTAATTCTGGTGAACCAGAAGAATATGAAGAAGCAATGCAGGTGGATGCCAAACAACAGTGGGAGCTAGGCATGAAAGAGGAGATGGACTCCTTGATGAAAAATAAGACTTGGGACTTAGTCCCTTTACCTATAGAAAAATGAGCCTTGCCTAACAAATGGGTTTATCGGCTGAAGGAGGAGGAAGGAGGTCAGAAAAGATATAAGGCCAGAATTGTGGTAAAAGGTTTTGCACAGAAAAAGGGTATAGATTATGATGAAATATTTTCTCTAGTTGTAAAAATGACTTCAATTAGAACTGTACTTAGTCTTGTGGCTGTAGCTGATTTACATCTTGAACAATTAGATGTCAAAATAGCTTTTCTCCATGAAGATTTAGAGGAGGAAATTTACATGTTGCAACCACAGGGATATGAGGTCAAAGGTAAGGAGAACTTGGTGTGCAGGTTGAAGAAAAGTTTGTATGGCCTAAAGAAAGCACCCCGACAATGGTATTTAAAATTTGATAGTTTCATGGCTGAACACGGTTATCATAGATGTCATTCTGATCACTGTGTATATTTTAAGAGATTTGATAATGGCAGTTATATTATGCTCTTGCTTTATGTTGATGACATGCTTGTTGCTGGGTCTAACATGCAACAGATAAATGATCTTAAACAGAAATTAGCTAGGTCATTTTCTATGAAGGATTTGGGTGCAGCTAAGAAAATTCCTGGTATGAAGATTACACGGGACAGGAAAAATAGAACCTTGAATTTGTCCCAAAGCGAGTATATAAAGAAGGTGTTGAAAAGATTTAACATGCAGGATGCAAAAGCAGTTAGTACACCTTTGGCTAGTCATTTCAAATTGACTAAGGAGATGTGTCCAAAGGCACAGGAAGAGGTAAATAAAATGTCTAACATCCCGTATTCATCAGCAATTGGTAGTCTGATGTATGCAATGGTATGTACAAGGCCAGACATTGCACATGCAGTGGGAGTTGTGAGTAGGTTTATGAGCAATTTGGGTATGGAACATTGGAATGCTATGAAATGGATTCTTCGGTATTTGTAAGGAACTACTACGAAGGCATTATGTTTCAAAGGATCTAATGCTGCTCTGAGTGGATTTGTTGACTCTAATCTAGCGGGTGATATTGATTCATGGAGGAGTACTACCGGGTATGTTTTTACCTTAGGGGGAACTGGAGTCAGTTGGATTTCTGGTTTGCAAAAGGTTGTTGCACTTTCAACCACTAAAGTTGAGTATGTTGCTGCTACAGAATCTAGCAAGGAGATGATTTGGTTGCAATGTTTTATGGAGGAATTAGGTCAGACACAAGAGGATAGCCCATTGTATACTGGTAGCTAGAGTGCCATTCATCTTGCGAAGAACTCTGCTTTTCATTCAAGGACAAAGCACATTTAGCTCAGGTACCACTTCATCTGGACTATTTTGGAGGAGGGTCAGTTACGGCATAAGAAGATTCATACAAGTGAGAATCCTACTAATATGTTCACGAAGGCAGTTACACAGGAGAAGCTGATTTCTTCATCAGTTTCTGTTGGTCTTCTTGATTGATAATTATGGAATGTATACTAGTCGAGTCCTAGTGTTTTTTTTTTCAGTGGATGTTGCATGTATAGTGGTGCCGTGTAGTTTCAGTCTCCAAGTGGGAGATTGTTGGGTGTGGAGCTTGATCAGTCTACAAGTGCGAGATTATTGATATGTGGCTACGGGGGTTCGGGGGCGATAGCCCCTGAGAAATTTTTTTTTGCCATTTTTTTTGTTGATGAAAACCGACATTGTAATAAAACCCTAAAAAGGTTGACTTTGTTTGTTGCCCTAAAAACGCATGTTATAAGTGGCTGGGATGTTGTAGGCATTGTAATGTTGATGTACTATTTTTGCTGGATAATAAAAAAGATTAGACAGCTGTGTATGGTGGACGTAACCCATTCTGGGTGAACTATGTTAAATCTCTGTGTTATCTGTGTCCTATTATATTTCTTTATCTTTTGTATTTAAATCTGCATATAATTGTTAGTTCATATTTGCTTCGGATCTACTTGAAACCCTAACACTTAACATTTGTTACATAGATTCTTCTTTGCTTCATAGAGCCCAAAAGATAGATCAATCCAAAATATCTTGGATCCCTCCTCCTAGAGATTCATTCAAGCTAAATTTTGATGGAACATCGCATGGAAAACCAAGACTATTAGTATCTAGTTGTGTAGTTAGAGATCATGAAGGATGCATCAAGAAATCAATAGCAATGAGTGTCCCCCCTAGAAGAATTTATTTTGTAGAAGCATTGGTGCTCCTAAGAGGTATCATTCTAGCTAGAGAATTGGGTATTACAAAACTCATCATTGAAGGTAATTCCCTAATTATCATTAATGCATGTAAGATGAGAAAAGCCACCAACTTGAAGATTACCCACATACTTCAAAGGTCCCGGGATAACCTTAAGCTCTTAGACTCTTATGAGCTTGTCCACACATACAGAGAAGGGAGTAGGCTATTTGTATGGTTAGCTAATGAAGGCTATACTCATCTTGTGAACTTGGAACTAGTCTTATCAAAGGAACATGCAACCAAATTCTTAAACATGAATGAAATTATACAAAAAGACCAAGGAAAATTTGAAATCTTTGAATCACTAAAATAAATGAAGGAAACTATCAAAATGAATACAAATGCAAAGACAAGAGCCATGGATGGACCCCTATGGGCCCTCATTAAAACTATCTATGTTAGACCATTGAAAGCATGTCATTAGGCACTTGTAATGAAAAATGTGGTTTGCAATGCATAAAATATAACCTATTTTTTAAGGGGTTTGTCACAAGACCAAAGGGATTTATGAGAATATTAAATTCAAATACACTTGAGTCGAACCTACCAGATCTATAACTATATCCAAAACAAATATCTTTTATGTCAAGCATAGGTGTCAAAGGGTCTATTCAAATACAATAAAAAATCCACTTTTCTTGGGACCCATACATCAAGATGCATTGATAAGGGTAGTAAATGACACATGGAATAGAAGGAAAGCATTATATATGACATCACAAGTTTTCACAAAGAAAGGACAAAATCCCTTTCTACCCATTGTAAGGAAGAAAAGGTGTGCGGAAATGCTTCCTACCCTAATCTTGAGAGGACGATTATGCAAATTTCAACTTAACTATTACAAAGATCACAAGAATCACATAGAGTAGAAATAAAACAATAAACACATAACACAATGATTATCATGGGGAAAACCCATATAGGTGAAAAATGCCACACTCTAAAACCTGCATAATGTATTCACAAATCAACAAGAGATTACAATACACTTGCAATGCAAGTTCTTACAAGAGCATCACCTCAACTCAAGCTCAAAGAGACTTCACTAGCTCATCCTTCTAGCACCCATCCTTGCAAACCAAACTCCATAATGCAAACTCCTCCCCAAGCCCTCATTATATAGAAAATTTTACAACCTGGAAACAATTTGTGGTTTTACAATACAATGGGAGAAACCTCCATGACACGTGTTTCCCACCCTTGACATTTGTTTCTCCATGATAAGAAAACCAGGTTAAAAGTAGTTACTCATGTCCAAACTCTTATCCCATAATTTTGACCCTCATAACTAACATGAAATGTGTCATATAATCTCAAAAATACTATGGACAAGACATATTTTGGCCCTCCTATATTATACTATGGAAAAGACATATTTTGACAGCTCATATACCTTTTTCCAAGGCACCGACACATCGGAAAGCTCCCAACCATATTTAGAACTATTTACTGAAAAATTGCAAGGTTGAGACACATGTATCTCAACATTCTCCCACTTGTCGAATACCTTGCAAGAGTCAGGGGATCCATATTACCATGGTCTCAATAGTTAGGGGCCAAGAGGCCCATAGAATCCAAACACCATCTGAACTTATCTATGCTCATGGGTTTAGTTAATGAATCAACAACATTCACCAAAGTTTCTACCTTCTCCAGCTTCACCCTGCCATCCTGAACCATATCTCTCACAAAATGACATTGTACATCAACGTGTTTGGTCCTGGCATGAAAAGTCGGGTTCTTCGCTAGGCAGATTGCACTCTAACTATCACTATAAATTGTCACTATACCTTGTTTAAACTCTATATCTGAACATAATCTCTTAAGCCAAATGGCTTCTTTGCAGGCATGAGTTGCTACCATATACTCAGCCTCTATTGTGGACAAAGGGACCATAGCCTGTCGCTTTCTCATCCAACTGATTGCACCACGAAATAATGTAAACACATATGCACTAGTGGATCTTCTTCTATCGACATCACTAGCCTAGTCTAAATCCACATAGCCTCTAATATCCAAGGAATGCTCATTTCCTATTCCATGAAAACATATAGAGTACTCTGAGGTAGCCCACAAGTATCTAAAAACTCTTTTTATTGCATCCCAATGTGCTCTTCCTGGATTAGACATGTAACGAGAAAGTACTCCCACTGGTTGGGCAATATATGGTCTTGTACAAACCATAGCATACATCAAACTTCCAACAACACTTTGGTATGATACTCGACTCATCTCTTCCACCTCTAATAGGGATGTAGGACACTGTGAAATAGAAAGCTTTGTTTCCATTGTAACAGGAACACTCAATGGTCTAGAATCTTGCATATTAAATATTCTTAGAATAGTACCAACATACTTACTCTGGCCTAACCAAATCTTTTTGTTTTGTCTCTCTTACAATCTCCATTCCCAGAATGTGTCTTGTTGCACCAATATCTTTCATATCAAATTTTGTCGAGAGTTGAGATTTTAATTCTGAAATCAAACCTTTTCCTTTCGCAATAAATAACATGTCATCAACATACAAGGCAATAACCAGGAAATGATCACCATTAGATTTGAAATATATATAGTGATTAGATTTAGACCGCACAAACCCCAAACTCAATACATATGTATCAAACTTCTGGTACCACATCCTAGGACTTTGTTTTAAACCATACAAGGATTTCTTTAACTTACATACCAAATTACTTTTACCTTTTACCACATAGTGCTCTGGTTGTGTCATATAAATTTCTTCCTACAAATCTCCAAGAAGGAAATAAACTTTTACATCCATTTTTTTGACCTCTACATCATAAGCTACTGCAATAGAAAGAAAGAAATGAATGGATGCCATTTTGGCTACAAGAGAAAAAATCTCACCATAATCTACTCCGTCAACCTGGGAGTAAGCTTTTGCAACCAAACATGCTTTGTACTTCTCAATTCTTCCATCTGAACCTATCTTCTTTTTGAACACCCATTTGCAACCAACATGCTTTCGTCCCTTAGGCAATGGTACAAGGTCCCATGTGTCATTCTTCTTAAGAGCTTCCATCTCTTCATCCATGGTGATTTTCTAGGACTCTGAATCATTCATACCAAGAGCCTCTTCTAAAGATTTTGGTTCATCAATATTAGCATTCAAAGAAAATATTCATCTCCAATCATCAGGAGAATATCCATATGTTTCAGGTGGTTTTCTTTGTCTAGTAGACCTTCAAACAAGTTCAGGTTCAGGTTCTTCGTCTTCCTCTAACGATTCATAACTCGTAGATCTCTCATCAACTTCTTGTCTTTCTAAGGGCCTCAATTCAACTTTTTCAGGTGTAGCAGGCAGTTGAATCATATATTTCTTTTCTTCCTTTTGTTCTGGCTGCACTATAATAGAAGAAGGCTTAGTTTCTCTACAAATAACATTTCTAGAATAAAATACCTTTTGTGCAACAAGATCCTAAAGATTGTATCCTTTCACACTATAACTGTATCCAATGAATATACTTTTAATAGCTTTGTTATCCAATTTCGTCCGCTTCTCCTTTGCAACATGAACATATGCCTCACAACCAAAACCTCTTAGATGACTAAGTGAAGGCTTGTGCCCCGACCACGCTTCTATTGGCATTTTATCAACAAGAGCTAATGTAGGAGACCTGTTTATTAGGTAGCAGGCAGTGGCTACAACTTTAGCCCATAACTTGTGTTCTAGACAGGCACCACTTAGCTTACTCCTAGCCTTCTCCATCAAGGTCCTATCCATTCTTTTTGCAACTCCATTCTATTGTGGAGAATTCGGATTTGCCTTCTGTCTCTTAATACCACAATCTTTACAAAATGTTTCAAAATAATTGGAGCAATATTCACCACCATTATCTGTCCTTAAACATTTTATCTTCTTTCTAGTCTGCAACTCAACGATTGCTTTAAATTATTTGAAACGACTAAAAACTTTATCTTTACTCTTAATTAAATAAACCCATGTTCTTCTATTGAAATCATCAATGAAAGAAACATAATAAACCGATTTACCAATGGAAAAAACCTCAACTAGACCAAATACATCCGAATGGATTAGATCCAAAACACTTGAAGATTTATAAGAACTGGAGTAAAACTAAATTTGGTTTTTTTTTTCATAAATGCAATGCTCACGAAAATCGAATTCAAGATTGCAATCATTCAACCCATTAACAAGGTTCTTATTTTTCAAAGTTTGTAGACCCTTCTCACCTATGTGGCCGAGTCTCTGGTGTTACAACATTGTCTTCTCTGCAGGCAAGTTTGATTCTATAGAAATAGCACCCTTGGGTACCCAAAAACCATGACCATCTGCTGAAAGAGGCACCCTCTCCTTTTCCAACATAGTCTTTATCATAGTCGTATTAGAAGTGCTATTACACTCAACTGTGCAGGCATCAAGATGGTACAATGTACCCATCCTCCTTCCTCTTGCTAGTACCATATCACCTCTCACCATTTTCACACCTGCTTTAGAAAACTGTACATGCACATCTGCATCTATTAGTTTGCTAACAGATAACAAATTTCTTGCTAGTCCCAGGATATGCAAGACACCATAAAATCTTCTAGTTCTACCATCAAGAAATTTAACATGAACACTTCCACAACCAAAAATATCAAGAAAGGAGTTATCACCCAAATTCACCTTACCACCATTAAAATTTTCATATTACTAAACCAGTTTCTAATAGGAGTCATGTAGAAAGATGCACCTGAGTCTATCAACCATGCATTGTCACCTACATGAGTGGCCAAGGTTGCAATAAAAGCATCTCCATCTTCCTTCTCGGACTTAGAATCAGAATCTTGCTTCTTCTTCCTATTCTTCTTTTCTTCTTTACAGTCCTTTTGGAAATGTTTGGGCTTTCCACAATTCCATCAAATTGCCTTGGACTTACCAAGACATTTTGATCTCCCCTTATTCTTGGACTTAGAATGACCATTATGATTTTCATTCTTGCCTCTTTCTTTTGGTCTTCCTTGAACACTCAAAGCCTCTTTGGCATTCAGAGAAACCTTCCTTCTCATCTCCTTAGAAAGTAGAGAAACAACAACATCGTCCATCTTCAAGACAACTACAGTGCTTCCTATGGCGATCACAAGGCTGTCCCATGAGTCTAGCAACGAACATAGCAAGATTTGGCACCTTTCTAGAAAGATTCTAGAAATACCTTATGGTACATGCTATTGTTTTTGCCAACTTTGTATTTAATACGAAGAGGTGGCAATATGATTTTCACTTGTTGCATACTAATCATTTGTCTTCACTCCTATAGAATGAGCAACCCTTTTGGTCAATTCACAAGATTAAAACTGAAAATATTTATTGTTTCCCTCATGTAGAGAGTTGGAACATGCTTTAATATTCATTTCCAATAGGGCACTCCTCAATTTTAGTAGCCATTAGTAATTCCTCCACCCAAAATTGTTGCCATGTTAGCTCCATTCTTTAATTCCTTGGCTAACTCAAGCATGTGTGGTTGCTAATAAGGTGATCTAGCTTGTATTTGCAGCGATATCTTTTCATCATAACTTATCGAGGTGGCCAAAATTGTAGCACTATATAGGACAACAACCTCCCCATTTCCCAACACACCCACCATATGATAGTCTTGGGGCTTTGGTTATCATACCTTTCTCCCTTTCTTAAACAGTTTTTTCACATTTCTTGTTTTTTCAAAATAGACATCTCTCCCATCAATCAGTGCATAAATTTTCCAATCCCTAAAAATGAGCTTCTTGAATCAAGGGAATTCACATAGGACATGTTCAAATTTTTTTTCTCTTTTTGAGTGCTACCAAGTTGAACACACCATTAGGGTTGTTGTTAGAGTATACATACTTGATGTCTATCATCGCCTACTTTTCTTGAGTCAAGCGACTAGTATAGATTAATTTCAAATCATTTTGAGCACACATGGTCTTTTTTCATTTATTTTTGAGCTAGCGACGAATTACCTTCTAAACTATCTACGGTGCACCCTAGCCAAGGTTGTTAAGAGATGATCTACACTCAGGTAAACCCTAGTTAGAGGCTTATTTTGTAGAAAGAACTTGGAAAAGTAATCTAGCTTCCTTTGTATTTACTTAGCTTTCAAATGTGTCATTAACACAAAAGATGAAAGCACCCTTGTAGATGCCTTTGCCACCCACAAAAGGGAATTCTATGAAAGCCATTGTCACTACATCTTTAAAATATTTGATTCCCTCTTTCTCCTCACCACCCACAATAGTCATGACCCAACTCACCGATGTAATGCCTTTTACAAGTAGGATGGGAGTCATAGGAATATTGTTCAATTGTATGGTATGAATGACAACCATCTAGGGTGACCAAATATTGTGGAGGGTGTGCATGGTATTGCTCTTATTCAAGCCATGGTGGGACACCTTTCTACTCCTCATTGTCTCACATTGATTGAAGAAGATGATGCATCTTGACAACAAACACACAACAAAACACTTCATATTGAATCTTTCCACCATAAACACCACATAAAATGAGTCTTGATATAAGGTCTCGATATTTACACTTTGAAATTTTTCTTATCATTGCTCGATTCTTTGAAAGCATTGTGGATTCTAGGAAGAGATCACTATAAAGGCATATGATCATGAAGAATTCTCATCTAAAGGAATAGTCACTCTACCTCTTTGAGTGGGTCTAGTAGTGAGAGATGTGGTTTGTTGTGTCCTTGATCTTGATCGCACATACAAAATAATTTTGGGATGACCATGGATACATGCAATCAAAGTAGTGCCTTCGACTTACCTTCAATGCATCAAGTTATTGCATGAAGGAAGTGAAATCACACTTCAAGGCGATCCAAATCCATACTTGTATTCCAATAACATTTGACCAAGGATTTAGAGAATAGTCTCTATAAATCAATAAGTTGACCCATATTCAACATACATCAATCTTAAATCATTAAAAGTTTTCACCTCAAAGCAAGCAGAGATCAAGAAAAAATTTAAGGATAACGAAATAGGAGAGTGCAATCTCAATCAAACCATGTACCTAAGACAATTAATGGGCTCCTCTAAAACTTATGGTATACCCATCAAAGTAGATATCAATAATAATAAAAACCACATTAGAATACTAGTTGAATACTATGGAAATGACAGTATGTGAGATTTGTGATAGATTGCATATCCAATATCACTTTTCCACCCCATATTAGTCCCAAGGTAATGGTCAAGATGAAGCATTTAAGAAAACTATTCTCAAAATCCCTAAAAAGACAATCAATGACGTTGGCCACAATGGGTACATCTAATTCAATCCCACATTATGGGCTTATTGCACAAGTGTTTGCACCCCTATTGGAGCTACCCTTTACTCATCTATGGTGTCAAAGCCATCGTTCCCATTGAGGTTGAGTTACCATCTTTACAGGTCTCCTTACACAAGCTTATTAGTGATAAAGACTATAGAGTTTCCTTACAAGACAAGTGGAATTTCTATATGAGTGCGTACAAAATGCATTTAATTACCTTAAATCATATCAAAAATGTGTGAGCCACAATTACAATCATAAGTTTAAACCTCACACATTTGAGGTAGGTGACCTGGTCCTTAGAGAAAACCCCAAAATTCAGCTAGAGAGAAAAGAGGCAAATTTGAACCAAATTGTCTTGGACCTTACATCATCATTGTGGTCTATCACTCAACTCCATATCAGTTATCCATGTCTGAAGAAGAGTCAATGGAAGATCCTATAAAAAACACACACCCTTGTAGGTTCTATATATAAATTTTCACATAATCATATAAAATAATGAAAAAATATATCAAAAAATACAATAAAATCAAAACCAAAACAAAAAAAAATTAAAATATATATCAAAAAATACAATTTTTTTTAAAAAAAATGCTTCTTTTTTAAATGTAAAAAAAAAACACCTTGATGAAAAGCTAGTAAACTGGTGTCTTGTGTGACACAACAAAATGAAAAAATTATAGAGAAAAAAACTCATCCAACAATGAAAACCAGTTCGGTGGCACCCTAGGAAATTACTGTGGTGAAAATTGGGTTATTGGTGCCATATGTAGGGACTTCTTGCTTCTCCCTCCTTCAACACTTAGTATGCCCCTTTCAATTTGCATACACACACATCTAGTTAATCAATAATAAATTTTTCCATCTCCATCATGGCTTCTTATTGACCTACCTAAGATTGGTTCATCATTCGTAATAAACTGTTTTATGATTGCTTTACTTATAATAAATCAAATCCTATTTGTAAGTGTGGGCATATCATAGACCTAGTGATGGTAGTGGATCCTTGGCATCATATGTTGCGAGGACTATTGAAGTTCCATTCCTTCTTTCCATACACTTTCTACAACAAAAGATCATTTACATCACCGAACCGCAATAAAGTTTCTACTAATAAAGTGTCAATTTTAGATGACCCACAAGTAGTATTGGGCTTTTAAAAAATCAATCTTTTGGTAGACTTTGATTGTAAAATATTTGAAAGGAGTTATGAGGAACTCCTTCCCTTTGACCATGATGGTCTAAGTAGATGTTGAGCTCTTGAAAGTCAAGCCCCTCCTAAATGTGTGGCAGTCACTACTTTGGATGGCTCCATAGCCCATGTGTTCTCAGATCTCTATCATCACTCAGCTCCTAGCCTCTAACATCATGGAAAAATTGTTGGCTCTTTGGCTAGCTAGTACCACAAAATCATATGGGTTTTGCTAGTAAGCTATCTCCTACACTGATCTAAACACATAGTCCATCCTCAAGGCCACATCTCCCTGGATTGTAACTCTTGCACTCTCTATAGTAGCCTTTCCTCATCCATATTTCTCTATAGTTGTATCTCACTCAAACATCACTGTCTGTACCTGCTCTCGTAAAGAGAATATATAACTAGCGTACAGTTGCACATGGTCCTCCAAAATCCTAATGCAGGCTCTCAAGGCCCCAAATTCATCTTGTTCCTCCCACCCCCATCCATCTTCTCCTCTGGGTTGCTCAAATATACCCTCCTAGTCCCATCCCTATCTTGACTAATCCTAAACACCAACACCTCCAACTTATCCTCCCTCTCCCTCATCTTTAGGATATGTAACCTGTACCTATACTTGTGGAACCTATGCCTATACTGGTATATCTAGATTTTCTACCTATGCACCAAAAACTTGTATTTATCACTAACATTGTCCCCCTCTCCCCCATGGTGGCCTCGATGCTTATCTGCCTCTCCATCTCCCTCTCTCTCCCTCATCATCACCCTTTGATATAATCCCCCTCTCTATTCTCCTTCATTGCCTAACTGGCCTCTCCTGATATATAACATACTTTAAAAAGGGAATGGACTCCCCCACTCTTCTCAATCACAAGAAGGGATATGCTCAAAAGTAAGCTTCATAACCTGAAGTCATCTTGGAATCTGGAACATCCAATTTGAGATCAAAAGGAATAGGTGTGAGTGCATGAAACTCAGCTATGGAAACCTCATAATATAGGCATGGAACCCATCAGGGTATCTCTTGGAATGTCCTTAAAAACTTAGCTGATCCCAGTGATTGTTCCTGCACCTTATTGAACTGTCTCAACACTCTATCTGGTAGATGCCTCTCAATGATATATGTCATCTAGCCAATAAAGCACCTAGTCTTCTAGAATTAAGGTAGCTCTTTTTCATCCTCCTCCTCCTAGGGCTCGTAGTTTAGGTAGGGCCTCCAAATAAGTGTATCTATGTCATCAATAACCCCCATCTAGTAATCCATTTTCCAAAGCTGAGTGGTGCAGGGCACCTAGCATAAAGTTGTCTTTTCTTGCATTTTAGAGTTTTTGTGTGATTTCAAGTTATTTTATGTTGTAATAAGGTGGAATAAGTCCTATGATGCCTTTTGAAGCCATAGTTTGGTTTTCCACACTTTTGTTGTGCTCAGGATCCAAAATTGTCATTATCCTGAAATGTTGTCAAAATGTCAGTTTTTTGTTTGTACCAGGTGGATGCCTAGAAACTTGCTAGAATGCTTGGAAATGGTTTAAATCCATTGTAGGATTCCATTTGAGTTATTTTTAAGGCCTTGAGATCCTTGGAGTGTGTTTTTGCACTTATAGGTAAAAGTTGTCAAAATTGTCATGACAACTTTTGCATTTTTAGGCAAAAGTTGTCCATGAAGGAAATGGTGTTCGAAGTTGGTTGGAACCAATGTGAAATTGTGTATAAAACCTTCTAAGCATCTCAAATATGAGGTTAATAAACTTTTCATTTGCATTCAATTCATTTGCCAAGGGTTTCCAATGCTTTTTCTCACATTTGGACTATTTTTGCTTTGAATTTCTGATTTTGTATGACCTGTATGGTCTGGTACGGTGCTCATAGTAGCATAGGAAGTTAGGAATCTGTTTTACCTTTCCAGAAAGTATAATATGAAGGTCTGAAGTTCTTTGAATCAAAAGTTATCACTATTTTTGTAATAGTTTCTCACAAACCCTTGAAATTTGGGGTTTTGATTGCAAAAATGCATTTTACCTGAGCATCCATGAATGGAACAAGTTGCAATCCATTGGATGGCTTGGGTAGGCTCTATAAATAGGTTTAGAGTAGGGATTTTGTGTTTTTGTAGGCCACAAGGAGGAGAATGTGTGAGATGAACAACACACAAGCTTGTAGCTAGTGTGTGGGGGCAGCAGAGATTGCTCATTTTTCAGAGCCATGGAGAACTGATACCTTAGCAACCCATAGTATTTTGGAAAGGTATATGGGTATAACAAAAGTATCCAAGATTTTTTTGGTTGAATATTTTGACTGGTGAAGAGTTTGGAGAACATCTTCCAAAACTGCCTGGAAGCCCTAAACCCCTTAAAAATAGCTCATTTTGAGTTACCCCAGTTGTGCGACAAACCCAGATGAGAAAATATGTGATATTGTGTAAATTCCAAATGGGTATCTGAATATGTAAAAATATCTAGGGGTTTTTAGGAAATTTTGGGGTAAAATACCAATATACAGTCCTAGAAGGGCTAGTCATTTAGGCCTAATAGCAGCCGTAGAAGCAAGTTGAAAGTATAGGGCTTTGAAGGAAGGTACAAACATTTATAATGAATAAAATGACCTTGAAAATACCTAAAAAACATAACCACAAACTTTAAACATGGTTAGAGTGAAGATCCTTGGCGGAGGTCTTTGGAGCCTTGCTAGAGTTTTGGGAAACTAGTAAGAGACCATCTCAAAATCAGAGATTTGGGTCAAAAAAAACAAGAAACCTCAAGAGGCTATACCTAGGAGGCAAGCCAATAGATTTTAGGCCTTGGATGTCTAAGTAATGTACCCTAACAAGTTACCTTGGAGGAGCTTGAGTAGAAGGGTGAGTTGAGGAGTTGGGGTGAGTAAGGGTGAATTGGAGAGCTAGGCACAAGATCTTTGCATCAGAGTGGTATTAGACCCATTCTTTGAAAGATTTGGTGTATGTCAGATTGTGAAGAATCAGAAGCAAGTTCAATGCCTCCAAAGGCAATGACTCCAAAAGCCATCCGGCCGATGGTGGCAGAGATGATAGAAGGATTGAAGGATACATAAGGAAACAGAGGAATGAGAGAGGCAAAGAAGGAGAAGGGAAAGGTTAAGACAAAATGGGGTGATGAGATTGATGAAGAAGTGGAAGATGGAGAGGAACCAATAGCAGTAGCTATGCCTCAAGACCAAAAGTTATTCCTAGATGCAGTCAAATCCATTTCTAAGGACAATCTGGATGGATTACCCACATATGGAGGAAAATTCAATGGAGAAGAGTTGATAGATTGGATAGAAGCTCTCAATAATCACTTTGATTACAAAGAGGTAGCAGAAGAGAAAAGAGTTAATGTGGCCAAATCAAGAATGAGAGGATCAGCATTGGTTTGGTGGAATATGATGCAAGAAGAAAGGATACAAGAAGGCAAAAAGAAGATAACTTCATGGGAGCGTATGAAGATTAGACTTAAGGCACAATTCCTTTAAGGAGATTATGAGGTTCAAATTCATAAGATATTGGAAAATCTAAAACAAAGGGAGTTAGATGTCAATGCTTACATGGAGGAATTCCATAAACTAAGCCTCAGAGCTAAGAAGCATGAGAATGAGGTAGAGAAATTGGCTAGATACATGAATGGATTGAGACAAAATATACAAGATGAAATCAATATCCTTACCCCTAATACCATTCATAAGTGTTTTCAGTTAGCATTAAGGGTAGAAGACAAAATCAAGAGGAGTGAACAAAATCAAAAGTTTAGAGGTGGCAGATCCTTTAGAGGAAGGGGAACTTTTAATAGAGGATAGCAAACATCAAGGAATGAAGAAAACTCAAGGCAAGAAGGTGGTGGAGACTCTTCAAGGGGGTCATTTAGAGGATCCTTCAAAGGAAGAAACAATTCTAGGGGCAGATTTGGAAGCTCGGGAAGAGGAAATTCAGTTTTCACTGGTAGATGTTACAATTGTAATCAAGTTGGCCACACAATGGGAAGGTGTCCAAAGAAAGCAACCATCTCTTCACACTCATACATGGGTGAGAGAAGAACACAATTAGTGTAGGAAGAAGACAATCAAAGTGTGTCTTCCCCTCTCAGCAAGGCAGGCCCAGTGATAGATGGTGAAAGTTTAATGCTAAGAAGGACTTTGTTGAAGATTCCTCAAGCTCAAGAGCCACCACAAAGGAAGAGTTTGTTTAGAACAACTTTTAAGTCTCAAGGAAAGATTTGCAAAGTGATTGTAGACTCAGGTTCAACTAAGAATATATTTTCAACTAAAATGGTGGATAAACTCAAGTTAAAGAGGCTGCCACATCTCACTCCCTACAAGGTGTCATGGCTCAACCGCACCCAACATGTCTTAGATGATGAGCAAGCATGGGTAGACTATGAGATTGGTGAGTATAAGGACAAGATTTTATGTGATATATTTCCTATGGATGCTTGCCATTTGCTGTTGGGACGTCCATGGAAATTTGATGTAAAGGCTCAACATGATGGAGAGAAGAATAGCTATATCATTATCAAGAATGGTAAGAGGTATCAAATGGATCCATTACCTGATCCAAAAGAGGAAAAAAAAGTGGGATCAAGTGTGATGATGAGTGGTGGAAAAGAGTTTCTTAAGGTGATGAAACACGAAGGAGATCAAGGGTATGCTATTGTGCTCAAACCTAGTGAAGAAGGTAAGGCAGATCCAATGGAAGAAGTGCCACAAGAGGTGAAGAGTCTACTCAAATAATATGTAGAAGTAATAGGAGAAGATCTATCTGATTCTTTGCCACCAATGAGGGATGTAAATCACCAAATAGATTTGATTCCAGGGGCAAGTTTGCCTAACAAGGCTGCCTACAAAATGACACCTAGTCAAAATGAAGAAATTGCCAAACAAGTGTAGGAGCTCTTGGACAAAGGATTCATCAAAAAGAGTTTGAGTCCATGTGCTATACCTACTGTCTTAGCACCCAAGAAAGGGGGAAAATGGAGAATGTGTATAGATTCCAGAGCAATCAATAAGATCACTATAAGGTACCGGTTCCCTATGCAAGGATAGAAGACTTGTTGGTCAATCTTGGGGGTGCAAGCTACTTCACAAAGGTGGATTTAAAATTAGGTTATCATCAGATAAGAATCAGACTAGGTGATGAATGGAAGACAACCTTTAGGACCAATGCTAGCCTCTATGAGTGGTTGGTCATGCCATTTGGCCTTACCAATGCACCTAGCACCTTTCAAAGGCTCATGAATGAAGTCTTGGCTGAGTTCATAAGTAAATTTGTAATTGTATATCTTGATGATATTCTAATCTTTAGCAGGTCCAAAGAAGAACATCTCAAGGATGTGGAGATGGTCTTAAAGAAGCTGAAAAAGGCACAATTCAAAATCAACCTTGAAAAGTGTGAGTTTCTCAAGACTGAACTTGTATATCTTGGTTTTGTCATTTCACAAGGTTGTATGAAAATGGATCCTAGTAAGGTTGAGGCCATCCTTAGTTGGCCTACACCTAATAATATCAGTGATGTTAGGAGCTTTCATGGGTTAGCATCCTTTTATAGGAAGTTTGTAAGAAACTTTAGTCATGTGTGTGCTCCTCTACTCAATACTATCAAAGGGGGAGTCAAGTGTTAGTTTAGGTGGATAGAGGAGGCCCAAAAGGGATTTGAGTTGTTGAAAAAGAAGGTAGCTAAGTTACCTACCCTTGGGTTACCTGATTTCAATCAGTTATTTCTAGTTGAGTGTGATGCTAGTCAAAGAGCAATAGGGGCTGTTTTGAGTCAAGAGGGTCTTCCCATAGCCTTCTTCTTTGAAAATTTGAATGAAGCAAAACAAAAGTACTTTGTGTATGACTTGGAGTTGTATTCCATGGTGCAAGCCTTGAAGAAGTGGCATCCTTACTTTCTGCCCAAAGAGTTTGTTGTCTATACTAACAACCATGCCCTTAGTTTTCTCAATGGACAAGAGAAGTTGAATCAGAAGCACCTCAAGTGGGTAGAATACCTACAATCTTACACCTTCACTATCAAGCATAAGAAGGGGACCTCAAATAAAGTTTCTGATGCACTCAGTAGGAGAGTCATGACCATACAAGAGATTAAATTGTACAGTGTGGGGTTGGAGGAGTTGAGAGACCTCTACAAAGAAAACAAAGATTTTGTTGATATATATGTTACATGTTCTAATTTTTCTATCACTTCTCATGTTCCCTACTCAGAGCATATGATATAGGAAGGTTTGTTGTTTAAAGGACATCTCCTTTGTATACCCCAATGCTCTATGAGACAAAACATCATTCAAGAGAAACATCAAGGGGGTCTAGGAGGTCATTTTGGCAATAATAAAACAATGGAGCAGGTTAGTCGGTTCTACTATTGGCCCAAGTTGCAATCAGAAGTAAGGAGATTTGTTGAACAATGTGCCATATGTCAGAGAGAAAAAGGATTAGCAAGTAATGTAGGTTTATATCAGCCCTTAGTCATACCCCAAAGGCCTTGGGAATGTTTGAGCATGGACTTTGTGTTGGGTTTACCAAGAACACCAAGAGGATTTGATAATGTTTATGTGGTGGTAGATAGGTTCAGAAAAATGGCTCATTTAATCCCTTGTAAGAGTACCAATGATGCCACCTATATTGCAGGCCTTTTCTTCAAAGAAATAGTAAGAATCCATGGACTTCCAGTTAGCATTGTGAGTGATAGGGATGTTAAGCTTTTGAGTCACTTTTGGAGAACCTTATGAAGAAGTTGGGTACTAGACTCTCATTTTCATCTACCTACCATCCACAATCAGATGGTTAGACTAAGGTGGTCAATAGGTCCTTGGGTAATCTCCTAAGGCATCTCACTAAGCAACATGGTCAGACTTGGGACTTGGTGATCAGCCAAGCAGAGTATGCATACAATGATTCAGTCAACCGGAGCATAGGTAGAAGTCCTTTTGAAATTGTTTATGGAATGCATCCTAGAGGTGTCTTAGAACCTAGTGATATCAGTACAATGACCCACAAGAGTGCTCAAGGAGAGAGTTTTGTTGAAGGTATTAAGGAAATTCATGACAAAGTATGGCAGTCTTTGCAACAAAAATCAGAAAAATATAAGGAACAAGCTTATCAATCAAGAAGGAACTTGCAATTTAAGGTTGGAGACTTAGTTTTGGCTTATCTTAGAAAGGAAAAACTTCCAAAAGGATAGCCAACCAAGTTGATGATGAAGAAGATTGGGCCACTCAAGATTGTGCATAAGTTTGGCCAAAATGCCTATGAGGTTGAACTACCTCCTTCTTTGGCCATATCTCCTATTTTCAATGTTTGTGACTTGTATCCCTATAAAGGAGAATCTAAAACCTCTTAGATGGATACCAAATTTAAATCTAAAGAGGAATGGGTGAAGGATTTACCAATTAGTCAACCAGTTTAGTTGGAAAGCATCTTGGATACCAAGGTGATCAAGAAGACAAGAAAGGGCATCTACAAACATTATCTTGTGAAGTGGGTAGGTCTACTTGATTTAGAGGCTATGTGGATTTTAGAAGCTTACATAATTCATCATGGAGTGCAGCTAGCGGACCTAATAACTTAAGGGACTTGAGTTCCTTGCCCCAGGGGAGTATGGTGCAGGGCACCTAGCACAAAGTTGTCTTTTCTTGCATTTTATATTTTTTGTGTGATTTAAAGTTATTTTATTTTTTAATAAGGTGGAATAATTCCTATTATTCCTTTTGAAGCCATAGTTTGGTTGTCCACACTTTTGTTGTGCTCAGGATCCAAAATTGTCATTATCCTGAAATGTTGTCAAAATGTCAATTTTTGGTTTGTACCAGGTGGATGCCTGGAAACTTTCTAGAATTTTTGTAAATGGTTTAAATCCATTTTAGGATGCCATTTTAGTTAGTTTTAAGGCCTTGAGAGCCTTGGAGTGTGTTTTTGCACTCATAGGTAAAAGTTGTCAAAATTGTCATGACAACTTTTGCATTTTTAGGCAAAAGTTGTGCATGAAGGAAATGGTGTTGGAAGTTGGTTGGAACAAAATTTAAATTGTGTATAAAAACTTCTGAAAATATCCAATACGAGGTTAATAAACTTTTGGTTTGCATTCAATTCATTTGCCAAGGGTTTCCAATGCTTTTTCTCACATTTGGATTATTTTTGCTTTGAATTTCTGATTTTGTATGACCTATATAGTCTAGTACGGTGCTCATAGTAGCATAGAAAGTTATGAATTTGTTTTAACTTTCCAACAAGTATAATATGAAGGTCTCAAGTGCTTTGAATCAAAAGTTATCACTGTTTTTGTAATAGTTGCTCACAAACCCTTTAAATTTGGGGCTTTGATTGTAAAAATGCATTTTACCTAGGCATCCATGAATGGAACAAGTTGAAATCCATTGGATGGCTTGCTAGGATCTTTAAATAGGTTTATATTAGGCATTTTTTGTTTTTTCAGGCCACAAGGAGGAGAATGGGTGAGATGAACAACACACAAGCTTGTAGCTAGTGTGTGGGGGCAGCAGAGATTGCTCATTTTCAGAGCCATGGTGAATTGATAACTTAGCAACCATTAGTGTTTTGGAAAGGTCTAAAGGTGTACCAAAAGTATCCAATATTTTTCTATTTGAATATTTTGACTGGTGAAGAGTTTGGAGAAGATCTTCCAAAACTGCTTGGAAGCCCTAAACTGCTTAAAATTAGCTTGTTTTGAGTTACCCTAGTTGTACAAAAAACCCAGATGAGAAAATATGTGATATTGTGTAAATTCCAAATGGGTATCAGAATATGTAAAAATATCTAGGGGCTTTTAGGAAATTTTGGGGTAAAATACCAAAATACAATCCCAAAAGTGCTAGTCATTTAGGCCTAATAGTAGTCGTAGAAGCAAGTTGAGAGCCTAGGGATTGGAAGGAAGGTATGGAACTTTATAATGAATAAAATGAACTTGAAAATACCTCAAAAACATAACCACAAACTTTAAACATGGTTAGAGTGAAGATCCTTGGTGGAGGTCTTTGGAGCCTAGCTGGAGTTTTGCGAAACTAGTAGGAGACCATCTCAAAATCAAAGATTTGGGTCAAAACCAACAAGAAACTTCAAGAGGCTATACCTAGGAGGCAAGCCAATAGATTTTAGGCCTTGGATGTCTAAGTAATGTACCCTAACAAGTTACCTTGGAGGAGCTTGAGTAGAAGGGTGAGCTGAGGAGTTGGGGTGAGCAAGGGTGAATTGGAGAGCTAGGCACAAGATATCTGCATCACCGAGGTTGGGAGACAATCATGATATACATGTGCACAGAGGGTTATCTTGCCCCACATTCTCTATAAAAAAATGTCCTGGTCAAGTGCTGCAATATGCTTAAAGGCCCATATCTATAAAAGTTTCACTCCTACTAATATCCCACAACCTTTGAGGTACACAAATTAAAGAAGATGATGGTATAGGTGGGGTAGAATGCAAGTCTCCTAAGAAAACCATGTACCCTATGCAAACATCATCTCCATAACCCTACCCCATCCGATAGACATGCCATGGGTGATGTGATTCTGACATATCTAGCCACTAATGACTACATCAATGACAACATCCTAGGTCAATATCACCAAGCCAACCTCATACATCTTATCCTAGTTGAATTATGATGCTAGATTATATTGATATATATGGTCTAGAGGGATCTGGTTGGCCCAAGAGGGATCAAATATCGAAAAACAAAATCAAATGTGTAAAACCAATGGGTTAGCCTTCGCCAAAGAGATTCCTTTGAAGAAAAAAAAATGAAGTGAGGATCAAGGGGAAGGTCGGCCATACGCCAAGGAAAAATGGAATCCATGAACTAGGGCATTGCAAGCTATGAAAAGGTTATGCAAGATCAAAATAGGTCCAGGCGGTTCCAGTATCCTAAGCCAAACAACTGTCACAAAATCTGAAATTGATAACTTGCTAGAAAATGATCCAAATTCTCTGTGGTTTAGGAATAAGAAAGATGATCGTGTCCTAAAGAAAAATCCATCTCTGCAAGGTCCAATGAGCCAATGCAATAAAATGTAGAGAGAAATGCAAAAACTACAAAATAAAAAACAAACTGAAAAGAAAATGTTTTTGGTTGATGTAAGATTGCCAAGAACTAGGGATGCTCTTGCATCAGACATTCGAGGTTGTTGAAAAAAAGTCTCTCACTTTGCTAGGGCCAGAGGAAAACCAAGGCTAGTCTTACTATTCAAATTATCTTCAATCTGTTGGGGTTCCTTCCAGGGAAACTATTTCTTCAAGTCCACAATATTGTCTTCACTAAGTTCTAATTCATGATACTAATGTAGAAATAACATGTTGAATATAGACCATGAAATACTCAAACTATCCGGTAATTCTACTTCATATGCATTTCCAGAACTAAACTTCCTCAAGATCTTACAAGGTCCAAACTTTCCCATCTGCAACTTGTTATAGGTTCCAATTGAAAATATTTATTTTCTTGAATTCACCATCACTTCATCGCCAACTTCAAATCACTTATGTCTTCTCTTCTCATTTGTTGTCTCCTTATACTTGTTGTTTAGATGCTCTAAATATTGTTTAACCTAAATATGTAAGGCCTTCATGTGATCTAAAAATTACAAATTCTTCTACCTCTGCACCTCGCTTGTCTTCATTATTGATATCTTTCAATTCTGATATACCTCTAGGGTGTGCTTCGATAATAATCTCAAAAGGTGTTCTTCCGGTACTCTTGTTAATTGAATTATTGTAGGAAAAATCTACTTATAGAAGAATTAAATCCCAAATTCCAATTTTCTCTCCAACAAAGAATTTCAACAGATTTCTCAAACTTCGGTTTACTACCTCTGTCTATCCATCAATCTGTGGGTGAAAAGTAGAACTGAACTTCAAATTTGTCTTCATCTTCTTCCAAAATGTTCTCCAAAAATAACCAACAAACTTAGTGTCTCTATCTAAAATTATACTTTTAGGTAATCATGCAATCTCACCACTTCCTTGAAGAATAATTAAGCTACATGTATTGCATATGATGTCTTCTTGCAAGGTATGAAATGAGCCATCTTCGAGAATCTATCTACCACCACAAAAATAGAATCATTCCCTCTCTTTGTCTTAGGGAATGCAAGTATTAAATCCATGCTTGTGTCTTCCCAAGGTCTCTCTGGTATTGTCAAAGTTTTATACAATCCCATATTTTGACTACTACTTTTTCCAACCTGACAAACTCTACAACTCTACACAAATTTACTAACATACTTATGAATCTGAAGCCAAAAGTAATGTTCACTCACCAATGCTATTGTTTTGTCAACACCAAAGTGTCCAACTAATCCTCCACTATGCTTCTTCTTTATTATATTTTGCCTCTTATAAATCTTAGGCATACACAATTGAACTCGTATAAATAACACCCCATCTTGAATGAAATAATCCAACCATTTGCTTCTATCTATCATAACCAGTGGTTTATATGCTTTGCAAGGTTTTACAAAATTTGGGCCATCATCATACGTGGTCTTCAACTCCTCAAATCATAATACTATCACTCTCATCTCTAGCAGCAAATTCCTTCATCTACTTAATGCATCAAAAAATTTGTTTTACTTCCCACTTCTATGTTTCAACACAATGGTGTAACTCTGTGAAAATTCTACCCATCTCATATGTCTCTGATTCATCTTACGCTGACTGTTCAAATGTTGCAAGGCTTGATGATCAGTATACAACACAAACTCTTTAGGCAATAGGTAATGTCTCTATTTCTTTAGCTCTTGAACTATGGCTTAAAATTCCTAATCATACACTAAATATCTCCTTCTTGCATTATTCAACTTCTCACTAAAATAAGATACTACTCTCCCTTCTTGACTTAGCACATATCCAATTGCATTCCTACTTGCATCACAGTCCACTTGAAATACATTGTTGAAATATGGTAAAACTAACACAGGTCGTTCAGTGACCTTCTACTTCAACAATTCAAAACTTATGTTTTCTTCGGTTGTCCACTTGAATTCCTTCCTATCTCCCCTCATTGTCTCAATCATAGTACTACAAACTGAACTAAAATTTATGATAAATTTCCAATAGAAACTAGCCAATCCATGAAATGATCTAACCTCTCCAATGCTTTCTGGTATATGCCATTCAACAATTGCTCTTACCTTCTCAGGGTCCATCTTCAATCCAGCCACAAATATCACAAATCCCAAATAGACTAACTCTTCTTTCATGAAAGTGCACTTTTTCAGGTTTATCAATAACTTTTGTTCTCTTTTAACCTCTAAAAAACTTGACTTAAATTCAACAAATGCTCCTCTCTTGTCTTACTCAAAATCAGAATATCATACAAATATACAATAACAAACTTACCCAAGAATTTATTCAATAACTCATTCATTAATCTCATGAAAGTACTTGGTGCACTAGTCAACCCAAAAGGTATCACCAACCATTCATACAATCCTTCATTTGTCTTGAATGTTGTCTTCCACTCATCTCCTTATTTGATTCTGATCTAATGATATCCACTCTTCAAGTCTATCTTTGTGTAGTATTTGGCTCCACTCAATCCTAGATAAAGAAAACTAATATTTCACTGTGATCTTGTTTATTGCACTAGAATCAGTACACATCTTCCATTCTCCATTCTTCTTAGGTGCTAATACTGCTGGCATTGCACAATGACTCAAGCTTTCTTTGATCAAACCTTTCTTCAATAATTCCTGCACTTGTATATTCAACTCTTCATGCTCTATCGGTGTCAACCGGTGTGCAACTTTGTTAGGCAAGCTAGCTCAGAGAATTAGGTCCATGAAATGGCTGATACTCCTGAAAGGTGGTAATCCATCGGGAACATCATCTAAAATGAGGTCTTCATACTCTGTCAGCAACTCCTTTATCTCTATTGGTTGTTCTTCTTCATGCTCTGGATTCTTAGTCTTCTTAAGAACTAAGGCAAAACACACATTCTCATGTCTCATTCCATACAGGAATTTCTTTCCATCTACCAAACAGATTCTAGCATTCGTACCAACTTCACTCTTTAGGGGCTCCTTCAAGTGTAGCAAAGTTGGTTTCATCCCATTTTCTATGATAGTGTATATGTTCTTTCTCCCATCATGTATTTCCTGTGTATTAAACTACCAAGGTCTACCCAACAAAAAATGACAAATTTCCATAGGCATAATATCACACAAAACTTCATTATGATAATTCCCAATTTTTAATTTCACCAAACATTGCTCACTTACTAAAAACTTATGATCATCCTGAATCCATGCTATCTGATAAGGCTTAGGGTGTTTTAATCTTTCTAACTTTAATTTGTTCACCATTTCTTTTGTAACAAGATTATTCAAACTACCACTATCAATAACAAATTTATAGCACCTACCGGATACCTTATATCTAGTCTTTAACAAATTTCTCCTCTACAAGGGCTCTTCGTCTTCTCTGGTATGACACAAAGATCTCATCATCAATATCTCTCCATCTTCTAGTTTGTTAGCTACTTTAGTGGGGCTCTCTTCCACTAAGGCTATCCTCCTAGTATTCTCTGTCTTCTTACATTTGAAAACACAATGTCCTTCTCCTCCACATTTAAAGCAAGTACCTCAAAACACTCTCTTATCTTGTCTTCCATCATCTTTTCCAAAACTCTCATTCTGGTATCCATCGGGATCTCTCCTCTGGTAGAAATTTTTGTCATCCTTCCAGTATGAATTACCTTCTTTTCTTACTTCCTTGTCCTTGTTCTGGCCTATATAAGTTCCTCTTCCTCCAGAATATCCTCTTCCTTCATAATATCCTCTTCCTCCTTGAAATCTTCCTTCGGAAAACCTTCCACCTCTATCTCTCTGTCTCTACTCATATATTTTGATCAAATTCTCTTATGCTTTTAGGGAATATTGGTAAGCTTCTTCAACAATCTGCAACTTGACCAAACTGAGTTCATCTTGTATAGACATCCGCAATCCATTCCAATATCTTGCAACTTGTTCAACCTCATCATTGACATGTCCGTATCTGATATTCAACTTGTAGAATACTTCTGTATACTCCTTCACACTATATTTTTTCTACTTCAAGTTCTGTAACTTCTAGAACAGACACTAATACATTTGGTCTAGATTTCTGATGGAGGTTTTCGACAGAGAAGTTATATTGTGACCAAATTTGATTTGTTTTTGAAAACATGCCCGAATTCATCAGAATTCTAACGGTAATTTGATATTTGGTTTCGACGAAGAAGGCACTAGCAATGAATTTTTTTTTTCTTCAGAAAAGTGCTTGCGTTCGTCGGAATTCCGACAACAGCAGGCATTAATTAAAAAGAAAAGAAGAGGGAAACTCATTTATGTTGCAATCCCGCCAGGCGTCCGTGTCAAATTCAACCCCCAACAAGATCAAACCCACGTTGAAGGCATTTGTGCATTGCAATCTTGTGCAGCAGGTAGATTCTTCACCTTAATTTCATGTTGCAAAAAATTACACCATTCAAGATCAGATTCCTTTCAAGAGATTCTACAACTTTTTGTTTTATACATGCTAGATACGTCTACATTCTTGTGAGATATTGATCGATTGTGGAAGAAACTATTTTGTAGTATGAGAGATTCCTTTTTTATGCAAAAGATGTTAGGAAATGAGACATGTGGTGGTTAATTGCCCAAGTTTTAGATGCAAATTGGTCAATCTTGTATATATTCATATTGATTATCCAATCTCAGGTCAGATGGTTCCTAGTCAAAGGTCTGGTTCCCTGAATGCATATTCCCTATGGAATCCACTCCTCGTAAAACCATAGAACTGTGGTTGAGGAGTGAGCATTCAAGTTTGATGGAGCAATCCCTTCCTCCTGTATAGATGCTGATTGATCATTAATGTATGAGCTAATATATAGGGCGGTGTCTATCGCTAGCTACTGAATCAATGGAGATAAAAACAATGCATAAGAAAACAACGGGAATGAATATTATTCAATTGCAACCTTCCTTCAATGTTGTCCGAGCAAGCCTTTCTTTCTCTTTCTAGCTAGCCTAACACACCCGACCCCGAAACCCTAGGGAGATACAATTGTGTTTGGTTCAACATAATCCCAACTTAGAAGGGGTGGACTGAAAATATCCAATCACACAACTTATCACTTTGTAATTAACCTACAACATAAAGCTAGTATATATGACCCCCAAATCATTTTCTTACTGTCTCGGGTTACCCTAGTTTACGGTATTGACAGTTTCTACTAAATCTTCTGTAGTTTAGGGTATTGGCAACTATCTCTCCTTTTGCATAGGTTTTGGTGGGATACAAAGTCATTGCCTTCTTTGGCTTCCTTGCAGCCTCAACCACAACGATCATCTTTTTCAAACTTACTTTATTCAATAATCTCTTCTTTATGCTTTCAAAATTGAATTGTAGCCAGCTAGGAACATCTAGATTCTCATCACTTTGGATGGATGGGTTCATGGTAGTTACAACCTACTTTGGCCTTTGTTCTTCATCTTATTGCTTGTGCACCTAAGTTTAAAATTTTGGAGGAGTCATCTTGGGGGCGGGGGCCTAGAAAGATCATCTTTTTGTTGTTCTCCATTTTTCTTTGCTTCCATATTCTAAGTTCCTTCTGACTTATATTTCATTTTCATGAGTCAACTTATAGTACTTAATCTAGTTATAGGCTAGTATCTTGTGTGTTGATTGTACCTCTTAGTTTGATAAGGTTTTGGGTGGACTTTAATCTCTAATTTTGAGGAAAATGTTTCCCAATAAATGTAACTTCAAAATTCATTTTGAGGGTCCAATAATTGATTATTTAAGGTCCAAGTTTAGTAACACTACTTAGTTTGTTTTCTTTCAAAAGACATTTAGCAATAGGCTATAGATTAAATACTTGTCCTTTGCTAGTATATTTTGAAGAATTAATGGAAATGAAATTCATAGTCTACAATGGTATTGGTAGTCTTCTTTGATTGCTTGGTATTCTTATATTTCTTTCATTTTCCTTAGTCTTGAATTAATATTTACATTTATGAAACATCTTCTTTGTTGTAATCAATTTGTGCATCTTTCATGGTGATTGAGGTTAATAAGGAACATGTGAATGAATAGTACTAGTTGTTTTAGAGCTTTCCTTGGTCTCATTTTCATGTTAGAATTGGAAATTTTGGCATGATAAATTATTTACATACAAGGTTATTTCTAGATTTTGTTGATAATGTGGGTTTCGGTAATACTGATGATTCATTTTCTCGTAGCCTTGTTCTATCTTTTGCAATTTATTTTAACCTTTTAGCTTAGGCATATTGATAAATTGACATTTCAACTTGATTAGTGACATTTTCCCCATGAACAACTTGATTAGGAAATGATAAATTCTAAAGGTAAGCTAACTTAACTCAAGGGACTGAGATGGTATCCTACCATGAAAGATGATATTTCTAAGCAAAAGACTACCTAGTGATATGAAAGTTGATGCAAGATAGTAAGGTCAACAAGGAAATTTATTTTGAACTTTTAGACACTCTTACAAGGACCACTCAACATATACCACCATGGGTATTGACCCTCCCAACCACCCAAAGGTCAAAGGAAGATTCTCTGCTGCAACACTCACTTTTTGTGATAGTCTCAAGCACTTAGGATAGTCACTCCTTTCATGGCTAGTCTCAAGCACTTAGGATAGATACAGTTGCATACCATTTATATGTCTTGAAAGCATTTTATCCTGATGGCATAAAATTAAAGTTCTTTCTCTTCTATCTAGTATTGGTGGAGAAAAGGTTGCATTGCATCATCCCAGGATACATATTTCCACAGATACAACACAAGTTAAATGTATCCTAGGTCGATGCAAAGCAACCTCTGCTCTAGAGTTCACCAAAAAATAGAGAAAGTCACTCCTTTCATGGCCATTCTTCTTCACAACACTCTCTAAAATTAATTATGATGATAGTTTACCTCCTTAAACCTTCCACCAACACCAAACTCAATACCAAACTCCTTCCCAATCTCGCTAATGGACTAACTCAACTCACTGTCAAATTGTGACAGTCAAAACAAGGTTTGGGATAGTCATACACCCTCATGGATTGATGGGGTTTTTTGGTCACCAAACACTTGGATTATGTTTATAAATAAATTCCCCAATCCCTTCAGAAGATCATTTAAGGACCCTTGAGTCAATTACACCATCCAAACTCCATGCATACACTGTGTTCTCAGATAAAGACACAAAAATTAACACCTTCCACATATTTGCACGTACCAAAATGCTCATGAGACCCTGTAATGTTTAAGAAAATAAAATAAATGATTTTTTGGGTCATCCAATGCCTTGAAATGGATTTATCAACATGTAAATGATCCCTAATGCATTTTAGTTTGCCCCGGGTTACCCTAGACTAGGTTTTTGACAATTTTCACCAATTTGGCTATAACTTTTGCAATACAAAATGAAACAAGATGAAACCAAAGGGAGATTGACCCCTATAACACATTCAAGAGATTTTTAAAGAAAAATAACATGATAAGGAATGCCAAACTCCAATATAGTAGTTTGCAATGTTAAAGAACTAAAAAATTGCAACGTAAAACTGAGATATTCATTAATTTTGCTTAGTTACAATGCTCAACCGACCCTTCGTCATAGAGAGTTCCTTATTAAAAAACTCCAAATAATCCCTAAATGGTTAGAACCACCTTTTAAACTTGTCTCAACAAAATAACACCTAATTTCTCAAAAAATGCACAAAACGTTTCTTTAACAATGTTGAAAATATTAGCAACTTTGTCAAAAATGGGAGTGATTGGGTTTTGGAACCCACTGACAGGATCAAAAGAAGTGGAAGGGATTATGCCTTATCTAGGAAAAGGGAATGTTAAACCTCACTTCATTTCAAAGAGAAATACTTGGCTAGCTCCTGAGAAAATATGAACAAAAGGTTAACAGCAAAGACTCTACAAAAACCAACTAACCTAATACAACTAAACTAGAAAGCGACGTGTGAATACATCACAATAGGATGTCACTCTTTTCAATTAACTTTATTTTTGTTAATATGCATAACACTATTTTGTAAATGATAATATAGATCCTCATCCATTAAAAAATAATTATAATGGTAAAATTAATAGATCTGTTATAGGGTCCTCCAAGCCTAGAGTAAGGAGTTTGGAGCATAGATACATTGATTTGGCCTTGTGGCCATCAATGAGTGTTAAATTGTTTTGGTTCAATTTTCATAATATCTATGTTCAAGTAATTTAATTTGGTATATTATACAGAAACATGCTTTCAACTTTTATATAACTAGTTCTATAGCCTGATTTTTTTGCTTGTGAAGAAAGACCATGTCAGAATATCTCTTCATTACCAAAAAAACTGATTCATACTTGAAAACATTATTCACACCTAAAACATTGTCAATGCCTAAGACATTAATCACAACATCAAATAAAGCCATGTTAGATATATATTCCACATAAAAAAAATAAATGATGAAAATGATTTGTGTCTTAAATAATGAGATCAACAACTAAAAATGGGAAAATAATATCCTAATTACGACTCCCTAATTAGTATAAGATACTATTTCCAATATTATACACTCATCATGATTTGAAGATTAAAATTCAACAACTTATTGTAGTTCTAGTAACATTTAGATAATAGGTGACAATGAGTTATACACTCATTATATCCCTTCTAAATGACATTTATAACCTATTATGTTTTTACCTTTCTATATGACATCGGTAGCTTAATTACCTATTAGGGGCTCATTGTCATTCATGGTTGGTGCAAGAGCACCTAGGACTTAGGCTTATAGGATTTTCTCAATTTTGGCTTGTACTAACCCTAGCCAAGTAAGGAATTGAATAAGGACTCTAGGAGGGTCCAAGTGTGAGTGTTTTGAGTCAAATGTAGGCGTAGTAGAGTTAGTTGCCTCCTAAGTTTGCATTTTGTGCCTAGATAGTGCTTTGAGTAGGTAATTGACCTTCTTGATGGTCAAAAGTATCAAAAAATGGTATAAGAATTAGGGAGGGTTAAAATAGTCTTAGTAATTCTTTAAAAGTCATGAGTAATGACTTAGGATAGGTCTCATAGGTTGAAAAGGTAAAAAGTGCCAAAAGTGCAAAGTTGCAAAAAGTTGTCATGACAATTTTTGTCTTAAAATGCTTAGTGTTGGAGTTAGGGATAGACCAAGGCCCTAGAATGCCTTGACATGTGGGGAAGACTATAAAAACCTTCTCTTTCATGGTTACCAAGGTTGGAGTTCTATTTTTATGAGATCAACAACTTGAAACTACTCATTTTCGGACTGTTTGTCATCATTTTGGTTCATTATGCTCATATTGTGAATAATAATGGATTGAATCCATTGATATAGTAATGGATTCAGTTTCTTTGGTGTATTTTAGAGTCTTTTACTTCATTCTATGCTTTCTAGGTAGTGTGTGTTGGTGTTTTCTTGGTTTGTTTTGCAAATAGCCAGTTTTGGGTTGTAAATAGCATTTTTGTGTAAAATGGTTGCCCAATGAATCCCCTCCGTGGTACCATCACGGCCTATTGGGAAATGAAGGGAAAATAGTTGTATAGTGTACATATGCAGGGACAAGTGTTGGATATGGAGTTTGATATGACTGTCATCTTGTTGTAGGCAAGTCTAGGAGCAACCCAACTAGAGGAGAAAGGGTGAATTTGGAGTGTAAATTGTAGGGGTTGATGCAAGACCAGAAAATAATCTTTTGGAGGGCTCCATAATGTTCATACAGAGTTTTCTATGCAAGGATAATCCTTTACAAGACCATTTGATGCCCAAACACAAACTTGACCAGTCACTGCTAGTTAGAAGGCCAAGAAACCCTTCAAAACCCTCATTTTTGGATTAGAGAATTGCACGGTGGGTTGAGAAACCAAAATCAATAAAATCACTTGAGGTTAGGTGTATCTTTGAATAAAATCCAAACTTTTTGTAGGGTCTTTTGGACCGTTTTCCCGCAAGCCCTAGAAAACCGGATTTTGGAGGCCTAATAGGGGCTCATTCCTTGTAACCCTCTTCAAGTCAAAATGGTGAAATCGGTAAGAGGGGAAATGAAAGAAAACCTCATATGGATCCAAAAGGAATTTGATACATGTTATACTGCATCAACTCATAACAGTTGATGCACCAAGAATAATAGTTGTCAATTGTTCCTCTTTTTTAAGGATCCACTTTACCTTTGTTGATTTTTATCTTTTATAACTTGATATCGTTTCTCACATAGAATTGTCCTCGATCAAAATTCTCTCCTTTCTTGGATATGTGTGCTCCTTTATTAGGACCTCTTTCATTGTTTTGTAGGCAAATAAACAAAGACATCGACCTCTCCTCTCTACTTTTACACAAAATATCTAATTGAAACCACTTCATATACACAAAATGTCTCCTTTCACTGATAGTAAGCATCTCCTTAGTAGACCTAGAAGTCATATCTCTTCTCCTATGATAGAGTATTCAAGTAGAATTGTTGGGACTAGGAGGTGCGGATCGACCAGATTCCCCACTTGTCGGATATAGACAAAATGAATGCTTTTTGGATTAGGGATGTACACAAAATTTACTATGAAAAAGTTGTCAAAAATTCTTGGGACTAGGATGTTGGAATTGGCCTACTCTTCTTCGTTCATTCCATCAAAATTTGATTTTGATTGTCATCGTTTACTTTGCCAAATTATTCACACTTAACTCCTGAATAAATTTCCTACACACAAAATGACGAAAATAGGTTTGTTGATGGGGGCTTTCCTAGGTCAAACATCAGGTTGTGAATTAACCTTGAAGTATAAGGTTTTCCTTATGAGGGAAAGGATAGATCTAATCTAAACATGCTTAAAATTGAACATGATAGCTTGATGAATCTTTCTTGAATCCTCACACAAGGTTTTAGGATGTCATGCAGACTGTTGATCATAAATGTTTTTCTTTAACTTGAATTCTCCTTCAATGCTTGATGAATGCTTGATTTCTTGTTCACTTGGAATTGAATTGATTTTATAATTATGAGATCACTTGAATTGTAGGTAGACACCTTCAAATGACATGCTAAAGTGGGCATGAATGTCTCAAGATCAGATGGACCTTAAGTGATTGTCTCCCTTGCATATGATTTGTTTGGGTGATAAACTTCACCATTCTACTCACAATAATTTTATTAAGTCTCAAATATATGGATCATAACTTATTAATGATGCAGTGAAAGTCCTTCATGGAGGACTTCTAGATGTATTTTTGGATGAGTCTTTGTCAAGTGCAAAGAAAATACAATTTATGATTAATGGATTTAAGGAACATGCTTTCAAATTGGAAGCCAAAGTTTTGAAGTATGTAGAGAAGAAGGTGGAAGAGAAAAGACTAGAAGTTTTGGTGATTAGATGTGCAACAACACATATCCAACTACAAGAAAGCATGTGTTTTTTTCTTAGAAAAGTGTAAAGGATGTAGTGGTGGCATACATGATTTAAAAGCAATGGCCTGAATATACTAAGGATATTAAGAGTCAGATAGATATTATAGCATCACAAATTGTACAACTATCCAATACTATAGACATGAAGAATGATGTAGAAGGAAATGAAAGGCTTCAAATAGAAAACTTGTACATGCAACTAAATCCATTGACTAATCAGAAGAAAAAAATTAAGAAATGGTTCAATCATCTCAGAGATGTTGTAGACTTGCAACTCGCCAGCTACTTAGTTTTCGCGGGTAAGAATTTTTTTTTTTTTGGTTATGGTTGTGGTGTTTGTAGGGAGACATTTATAAATTTATATATATTTTCACTATTAATGGTTTATGGGTTTGTAATGGTAATTTAATGTTCTTTCATATTTTTGTATGGATTCTTGATAATAGCCTATTATAGTGATTTGTTCTATTATGGATATTGTTGTGGGTCAGATGACTTTGTTGTTGATGCATGAAAGCATTGCATGAGTTCTACTTTTAAAATTACATGAAACATTTTTAATTTATTTGATTCGGTGTTATTTGAAAAAAGTTTATCAATGATGTTTCCTTTCTCCAAGAATTGGATCTAGGATATTTCCATTAGATAATATGTAACATCTGTAAATGATGTTCAATTTACATTCAATATGCAAGTTTATATTCTAATTTAATATTTAGTTTTATCTATCACTGAATTGTTGTAAAAATCTGATTGTCTTTTTATATGGTAGGAGAGGAGGAGCATTTATTAATTTGAATGTCCATTCTCACACATTTCATTTGGTATATGTAGTGGGCTAGGCATGGTTAAGTGATGCCTTGAACGGCCATGTCTTTTGGACATGGCCGATCAAGACATCACTTGATCGTGCCCCCTCACGATAATAATGCGTGGCATACTGTTTACCAACTAGTGCATATATTGAAACACTCAATAATTATCGGTGGTGCATAGTTATCTTACCACCCGATATAATTATCGGTGGAGCATGGTTTATATTAACACTCGATATAATTATCGGTGGTACATGGTAATATTAACATTATCTTTCACACCCGATATAATCGATGTATGCCAAGCGGTGTATCCTTAACATCCGATATAATTGGTGTGAACATAGACTAATCTAAACCATAGTTTAACCGATAATCATTAAGTCTTATTTGCAAGAATGAACTCGATTTGTCAATCGGTGAATATGAATAGATTAACAAATTTGGATACTATGATTAATGTAAAGGGAATGTTTATCAATTGAATAATCAATATGATAAATGATTGAATGAGAGACTTCATTTATCTCTCATTCAATCATTTATCTTACCAAAGCTATCTATACATTAACACTCCCTCTTAGCTAGGTAAGATCAATAAGGGTAGTGTGTCGAGCATCACAACTCAATTGATGGTTAGCATTCATTTACATATTTTAATTTTCTAGATGATCATATCATCTATTCATGAGATATGAAGTATCACCTAATCATGTGATACAAGATGTCTATCACATTAGTCTTGTGATGACAAGATATCACCTCAGCACATGATACCAATATTACCTAATCACGTAATACTTAAGGATAACTATATGAGAAAATATTCAATTCTCACCTTTATCCAAATTATGGTAAGTGCACTAACAATTCATATGAATGTTTTACCATAACACAATCATGGATTCGTCCATGATCCACTAGAGATCCAACATGATAACTAGTTTGGACATTATAAAATCGCCACCTTATAATGTCCACATACAAGTGTTCACTATCTTGAGAGATCATCACCTCTTAGATATGAACTCAAGGGATAGAGTCCAAAAATATATCCTATCATGACAAAGAGGTTTACACATTAAACATATTATAGTTATGCAAACATAGATTATAAAGAAAATTACCTTTTTATCATACCTAAACCTTTTCTGAAGTGATACCTTCACTCTGAAAAGAGGTTTGGTCAGAATATCCATAGATTGATCTCTTGTACAAACATATTCCAAATGGATTGCATTCCTATATACCATATCTCACACATAGTGGTATGGGATCTCAATATGCTTTGATCTGTCATGAAACACTGGGTTTATTGAAAGTTTTATGCAACTCTGGTTGTCATAGTGTATAACAATGGCTTTCATAGGTTCTCTAAACAACCCCACAAGCAACTTCCTTAGCCATACTGCCTCTTGGGAAGCCATAGAAGTTGCAATGTATTCTACCTCAATGGACCTTTGAGCTACTGAAGACTATTTCCTGCTGATCCAAGATATCATGGCTGAACCTAGACTAAAGCAACACCCTAAAGTGCTTTTCTGGTCTATCACACTTCCAGCCCAATCTGAATCTATAAATCCATGTAATTTATATCAACCTTCTCATATTTGAGACCAAGTCTTAGAGTACCTTGTAGGTACCTCATAATGTGTTTTACTACAACCAGGTGGATCTCCTTTAGTTCACACATAAACTGACTTAGAGCATTAACTGCATAACAGATATCTGGTCTTGTTTTTACCAGGTACATTAGGGACCCAATCATCTATTTGTATTAAGTAGGATCAGTGGGTTGTGACTCTGCTGCTACTTCTTTAAGTTTATGTAAGTTGGTTTCCATAGGAGAGGTCATGGGTCTACAATTTAGCATTTTGAATCTCTTCAAAATATCCAAGGTGTACTTTCCTTGCTTTAGTATAATGTTGTTAGAATTCTACCATACTTCCACTCCTAGGAAGTAATGAAGGAGTCCTAAGTCCTTCATATCAAATTCTTTAGATAGATCATTTTTGCATTGGTCTATAAGGTGATTATTTCCTATGATTAATAAGTCATCAACATATAGAATTAGTATTAGCATATCACCTTTATTTCTTTTGTAGTAGAGATTAGGATTTGCATCATTTTTGGAGAAGCCTAGTCCTAGGAGATAGGTGTCAATTCTTTCATACTAGGCCCTGGGAGCCTGTTTGAGCCCATAGAGAGCTTTCTTGAGTCTACACACATGAGACTCTGCACCATGAATTTCAAAACCTTTAGGTTGCTCTAGGTAGACTTCTTCTGAGATCTCACCATTTAGAAAATAAGTCTTAATGTCCATTTGGTGTACCTTCCATCCTTTTGCTGCTACAATGGATAATACAACTCTTACTGATATATACTTGGCAATAGGTGCAAAGGTTTCTTCATAATCTATTGCCTCCCTTTGTGAGAAGCCTCTGGCTACAAATCTGGCCTTTTGTTTTTCAATACTCCTATCTGTAGCATGTTTGATTTTGAATAGCCATTTAGATGAAACCACAAATTTCTTGGTTGGCCTAGGAACAATCTCCCAAACATCATTTTTGATAATGGACTAATACTCTTCACACATGGCATCCTTCCATACTTGATGTTCAAGTGCATCTGATACATTGTTTGGTTCAACTTGAGAGAGATAATTCATAAGGGCAACATAGCTAGTGAATTTATTAGGCCTTTTTCTTTCTCTGAAGGTTCCTAAGGGAGCGACAAACTTCTAAGCTTCTTCTACAATTTTGGTGGCCCATAGTGGTCTTTTCTTGAGGTTTTCTCTAGGTGGACTTTGAGTTTCACTCATAGTTTCCTTAGGATTCTCCCTCTAAAGCTCAGGAGTAGGATCTCTATCTAAGCTAGGGTTAGGAATATAGGCTTCAGGATATAGAGAGCTTTGGGCTCTTTTGAAGGATAATTTTTCTTCAAAGATCACATCCCTACTTAGTTCAATATTCTTTTGACCAGGTATATATATCCTATAGGCTTTGGAGGTTTCACTGTATCCTACAAAGATTCCCCTTTTTCCAGAAGGCTCTGATTTTAAAACTTTTCTCCTTAGGTACATGAATATAGACAGGGCATCCAAAAATCCCAAGGTGGCTTGTATCTGGTTTTGATTTAGTAAAGACTTCCTCAGGGGTCTTGTCTTCAAGATGAGAGTGAGGACATCTGTTTTGAATATATATAGTAGTGCTAGTTGCTTTTGCCCAAAGATTGATATTTAGATTCTGATCAAGGCTCATAGCTTTGGCAGCTTCAACAATTGTCCTATTTTTCCTTTCTAATATCCCATTTTGTTGAGGGTTGTAAGGTATTGTTAACTCCCTCTTAATCCTTGAATTTTTACAAAAATCTTTAAATAATTCTGATGTGTATTCCCCCACATTATCAGTTCTTGGGGTTTTAACTTTGTTTCCTGAGTAGTTCTCTATCAGTGATTTGAATTCTTTAAACCTATTAAGGATCTCTTTTGATTCTTTACATTTTAGAGATTAGATCTAGGTTTTCCTAGAGTAGTCATCAACAAATATTACAAAATATAGAAATCCCCCCAATGAATTTACAAACATAGGTCCACATACATTAGAATGAACTAACTCTAAAATCTTACTTGTTTTCCTAGTACTACTCTGAAAAGCACCCTTAGTATTTTTACCTATGGCACATCCTGTGCATGCCCCTGAATGATATTGCTTTAGCTTAGGTAGACCTGTGAAAAGGCCTCCCATTGATGATAAAGCTCTAAAATTTAGGTGGCCTAGTCTTCTATGCCAGATTTCATTGGCATCTGTAGTTTCATGAATGAGGGCTAAGTTGGGCTCTATGCATAGCTCATATAAGTAGCCTTGTCTTTGACCAATTATATTAGCTTTCTTGATTGATGAGTTCCTTGGCCAAGCCAAAACTTTGTTGTCCATGAAGGTCACTCTGCATCTATTGTCTTCCAGTGTTGATATTGAGACAAGATTCCTCTTAATGCCTGGAACATATAACACTCTGCTAAGTTGTAATAATACACCTAACTTTAGTTTGATGGTGCAGTTTCCAACTCCTTTGACAGGGTGTGTGGAGTCATCTCCGATGGTTACCTCTTCATCATTCTCCTCTTTCATGGAATCTAGTACTTCTCTGAATCCCGTGATGTGTCTGGATGAGCCACCGTCGATCACCTAGGAGTTCACTTTGTTTGATGCTTGATTTGTGAGTGCTGAATAGAGTACATACTTCTCGGAGTCCTCTTCCCTTTTTGATTTTCCTGTTTTGGCAAATGTGGCTTGTTTATCTCTTTCTGGACATTTGGCAACATAGTTCCCAATTTTGTCACATCTGTAACATTGAATTTGAGAGAGATCCTTCTTGAAGGAGTTCTTGCTGTGACGACCTTTTCTCTTCCTAAATTGCCTCTGCTTGCCTTTCTTTTTTGAGTTTGTATTTAGAACTTGTAGGTCTTCATCTATATTCTTCTATTTGACCCCTTTCTTATTTTGCCTTGATTCCTCTTGGAGATAGTCAACCTTTAGTCTATCAAATTCAGGAAAATTGTCCCTTACGCTAATGCCTTGGACGAATGTTTCCCAGATGCTAGGCAACCGACCTAGAGCAATGAGGGTTAATTATTTTCTTTGGATCTCATATCCATGGGTTGCCAGTTCATACCTTAAGGTAGATATTCACATGAAGTAGGCATTGACTGATTCTCCTTTTATCATGATTATATAATTTATCTCTCTTTTTAGAGCCAAGGTTCTACTAGCGTTGGATATCTCAAAAGCGTCTTCAAATGCTTTGAACATGTTGAAGGCTGTTTCATGTTTCTTTATAATGGGCATTATATTGTTCCTTACACCATCAACTATTATTTTGATAGCCTTATCATTTCCTTCTCTCAAAATTGCTTGGTCAGGGTCAGTCTCAGGTTCTTTAGTTTCAGTCTTTACAATTGATTCAACTTTGTTATCTTTTAGAATCATTTGAATTCTGAACTTCCATAGGGAGAATTCATCACCCCCTACGAGTTTGTCTTCAAATCTGATAGTGCCAGCCATTGATAGAATTGTGATGTTGAATATATACTTGATTTGAATTTTACTTAAAATTGAACAGCCTCGGGTTCAATTTAACTATAGCTCTGATACCATGTAAATGATGTTCAATTTACATTCAATATGCAAGTTTATATTCTAATTTAATATTTAATTTTATCTATCACTGAATTGTTGTATAAATCTGATTGTCTTTTTATGTGGCAGGAGAGGAGGAGCATTTATTAATTTCAATGTCCATTCTCACACATTTCATTTGGTATATGTAGTCGACTGGGTATGGTTAAGCGATGCCTTGACCGGCCATGTCTTTTGTACATGACCGATCAAGACATCACTTGATCGTGGCCCCTCATGATAATAATGTATGGCATATTGTTTACCAACCGGTGCATATATTGAAACACCCGATAATTATCGGTGGTGCGTAGTTATCTTACCACCTGATATAATTATCTGTGGAACATGGTTTATATTAACACCCGATATAATTATCGGTGGTACATGGTAATATTAGCATTATCTTTCACAACCGATATAATCACTATATGCCAATTTGAGGTGTATCCTTAACATCCGATATAATCGGTGTGAACATACACTAATCTAAATAGTAGTTTAACTGATAATCATTAAGTCTTATTTGCAAGAATTAACTCAATTTGTCAATCGGTGAATATGTATAGATTAACAAATTTGGATACTATGATTAATATAAAGGGAATGTTTATCTATTGAATAATCGATATGATAAATGCTTGAATTAGAGACTTCATTTATCTCTCATTCAATCATTTATCTTACTGAAGCTATCTATACATTAACAACATCCAATGACTAAATCTTTTCTTTACAAATGCTAATTTTATTTAATTATCATCTAAGCGTGAATTAAAATTTATATCTGTGTGGAAGCAGAAGATACAAGCTGAACACTCATGTGCAAGTAAATTTCATAAAAGAAAGCAAGCATACATTATCTTCAATGACATGGAAACAAGCTCATCAGCTTCCTAGAAGAGAGCAATTGGAGAAAGAAGAGGAAAGTGTTAAAGGGTGATAAATACATAGAGAGTATGCAATACAAACAAACAATGTCTGGAGTGTGTGATGTGATGTCTCTAATTTATGTTGGGAGGGACTAACTAGTTCTGGAATTCCTCGGAAACCTATTGGGCCACACTTAGAGGAAATTAATGTGTTCATGCAAGGGCCACCTTTTTTCTATTATGAGAATGATGCTTTTGCACCAAAAGATATTTGGAAGACAATATCTTAATCGAATGACACTTTTGCAAAGAAAGAAAGCAGGCATTATCTTGAATGACATGGAAACAAGCTCATCGGTGTCCTAGAAGAGAGCAATTGGAGAAAAGCAGAGGAACGTGTTAAAGGGTGATAAATAAATAGAGAGTATGCAATACAAACAAACAATGTCTGGAGTGTGTGATGTGACGTCTCTAATTTATGTCCAAAGGGACTAACTAGTTTTGGAGTTCTCGGGAAACCTTTTGCACTAGGCTTGGAGGAAATCAATGTGTTCATGCAAGGATCACCTTTTTTCTATTATGAGAATGATGCTTTTGCACCAAAGGATATTTGGAAGGAAATATCAAAAATTTTTTATAGTGTGGAACTAGAGTTGGTGGACTGAAGTACTTTTCAACTTGCAGAAGACCAAGAGGTTATGTACACAATCTCCCAATAGAAGGGTGATTTCAAGCATTACCTCCCCCCCCCAATGACTATTCAGGAAGCACTTTGTCAGACAAAGGGCTATTGGCCTCCATGGGATCAAAGAAAACAATTGAAGCATCTAGAGAAAATAAAACTATATTAAATTATTTATCATTTTAAACTAGTCTTGGGCTACCAAACGTTTGTATAGAGTCTGTACAAATTGGTAGAGAAGCAAAAAGGCATTAGAATTGTAGAAAATTCGATGTTTTATTGCTTCAAGTTTCAAAATAATTCAACCAACTATCTTGGTCGAATGAAAAAGGAATGTTATATGTTTCTTAACCTTACCTAATAGTTAGCAACCACCTATTGAATTACAAAGTAACAAATCCATATTTTGTGTCTATATGACAACATTAGCAAGAAAAGTTGCTTGACAATTTTGGCAACATTTTGCAACTTTGCATTGCTTAGTACCTAATGCCCCAAACTAGAATCTAGCAACCTAAAATGGTCTAATAAGACCTTAGTACATTAAATCAAGAAAAAATCAACCAACAATGACCATATGTGCCTTGTAGAGGTATGAAACTCATGGCTGCTCCAGTACCATACTCCTGGGGAAAAGAATGCTCAAGTCCCACTTGAAGATAGATCAACAAATGTGTGTCCATGCTTGACAATTTTTTCCTCTATCATCCAAGCTCCATCTTCCATTATAAGACCCTACCCCTTAACCAAGTATTGATAATAGACCCTGTTCCTAGTTTGCTTGAGTTCTTTCTTATCCAAAATGCATTCCAACTTCAATGGTTTGCTTGGTGGTAGATCTATGACCCAATCTTCATTTGAGAGCACAGATGAGTCTGCACTTTCACCCACAACCACATACCCCTTAAAAGGGTAAAGGTCATAAATATTAAAAATAGGAGAAATGCCAACATTAGCAGCGAGTTCTATTTCATAGGCATTCTCCCCAAATTTGTTCATCACTTTGCATGGCCCTATCTTCTTCAAGTGGAGTTTAGAGGAATGTTCTCTAGGGAACTTCTTATTTCTCAAGTGAATAAAGACTAAATATCCCACCTTGAAGTGTACCTCTCTTCTCTTCAAATCTACACTTGGTTTATACTTGTCTACACTCTTTTGGAGAGTGTCCTTGACCCGTTTGTGAATATCTTGCATATCCATAGAAAACTCTTCAACCTCTGCAGTTATCCTTTCCATTCCTCTAACATCCCTCAACTCATAAATACCTCTGCTCGTTGCAAACCATATACAATTTCAAAGGGACTCTTCCCAACACTTCGATTCATAGAATCGTTGTAAGCAATCTCACCTTGTGCAAGAATCAGATGCCACTATGTTGCATGCTATTTTGTTAGGCATCTAAGAAGGTTTCCAAGTATTCTATTCAACACCTCAGTGTGCCCATCAGTTTGAGGATGACGGGAAGAACTGAAACTCACATTTATGCCCAAATTTTTCCATGAGGTCCTGAAAAAATCACCTATAAACCTGCTATCTCATTTTGAAACAATGCTAAGGGGTAAACCAAAAAAAAATGTATTCAATTAAGCATAAATAGAGGTACTTATATTCGATTAAGCAATCAGTACCTCTAGATAGCACGAAAGCCCGTAAATATTTTTAAAAACATACTACATTAAGTTTAATCTCTTGTGGACTGCCTTTCAAGTGTTGGAAAATTTGTTTCCAACGTTTCTCACGCAATACAACAGTTTCCATTTTACATATGCTAAGATACAAACGACAAATTTTTACTGATTGCTTAATCGAATACAAGTACCTCTATTTATAGAGGTCTTAGAACTATATGGAATAGAGCACAGTCAAACCACATGGTCTTATAATAAATTAGTGCTTACAAAGATTTTCCACTTTTGAAAAGAAAATCAACACCGAACTTATCGCACAATCGGACATCTGAGTGTATATATATGCGCAATCTATGCATGAGTTGAAACGAGAATCGCAGCTCTCTAAGTAGTCCAGTGATTTGCAACGGAGGGAATGCTGACTGCTGTGAATTATCTTCCGGCATTTCATATCCTCTATAATCCCACTGTACAAGGGACTATTATTTTCCTTGTAGCAGCTTCACTCATTTCTACATTTGTTGCTCTATCTTTTCTGTTGTCATCAACTAAAGAGAGGAAATGACCTCCATCTCCACCAAGGCTGGCATTATTCGGCAACTTTCATCAACTGAACAAGGGTGAAAATCTTCTTTCCAGCATGACAGACATGGCCAAAACATATGGTCCTGTCATGACAGTTTTGATGGGACAATCGCCAATGGTAGTCGGATGGTAGTCCTCATCGGCCAACCTCGAATCTGGGAGGCCCTGGTTAATCAGGCTGCCAATTTTTCTGTATGTAAGTTGACACTTCAATTTATCATATATTATCTTTATGATTATTCACTGTCACAATTTATTATTAGCATATATCAATTAATAAAGTTACATTAGATTTACAAGTGCAAAGTTGATCTAGGTTAATTCTACTATTATAAGCTTCAAAACTTTAAATCCATATTTTAGATTTGGGAATATGTTTTTCTTCATTATTAGTTATTATAAGCTGATTAAAATATAATTTAATTTCAACAAATTAAGTGTGTATTTAAGGATTAGTTTAACCTTTAATCCAAAAGAATTCTAATGCCCCACCAAGAAACCTTAAAGGATAAAACTAAAAACACTTGAAAAGAGTGCAAAATATTTTTTTAAAATAATACTAAACACATAAACCTAAAAAGATAAACATTGCAATAGAAGTTGCACATGCGGAAGACTTAACTCAAACTCCTAAAAGGTTTCCCAACATGAGTTACTTAATTAAACTAATCTTTACTTACGATCAATTAACTACTTAAGAAATATATTTAACCATTACGAACTTATTTATACTAATCAATTGATTGATTCATTCTTTGCACAAGATAACACCAACATTTGTAAATTTCATTTTTGATAAAACATACAATTACATTGCATTAACTAATTAATTAACGATAGAAATCCTAACATCTAACTCACATCATAATACATTTCTTTTACATTGCAAGGATATCTTAGTATTACTATTGCACTTAATACATCAAGTCTCATAAAAATTACATAATGATTACATGAAATTACAACTGCCATGATGGCATACCATATGATACAACTGACCACATAAGGGTCCAAGATATACAAATTGTTGGCATTCTACACTCTTATGAGAATTGGTATCAGAGCCTAGTCCTCTATTTTCAAAAGCCTAACAGCTTAAGGAAGATTTTGACACCGGTATAGATGGAGAACTTAAGAAAATAATTGGAAGTAGCTCTTGTAGATTTTGATGCAGAAAAATTGAAGAATATCAAATTTGAAGATGATCTAAGGATTGCACAGGAATTAATTAAAGGACTTCAGGAGAACTTTGCTATAGCACAAAATAAAATAAAAGAACTTCATGAGAAGATGCAGAATGATGATGATGAAAAATAAACCCTTAGAGACATTGCAAACAAGTTGAGACTAGAGAATAGTAATATAAAGAATGAAATGCAAGATATGACTATGAGGTTATGCAAAGACATTGACGACAGGAAGAAGAATGAAGAAGACTTGGCTAGGACACTTAATGATGCTCGAAATGAAAATCTGAGACTTGGTCATGAAAATGATATGCTAAAGATAGATCTGATTCACATTGCAACATGATAAAGATGAACTTGCAAGACACGTTGGAGTTCTACAAAATGAGTTGGCTACTGCAAACAAACACAAAGACAAATTCAAGAAAAGTTCAGAGGAACTTGATGAGATGCTGAGAAGTCAGAAGCCTAATGGAGATACTAATGGACATGGATTTGAAGTTGGTGAAAGTTCCAGTACTGCAAACAATCTGGATCGGAACAAACTGGTAAAACAACCTAATGTTAATAAATTTAATGGAAAATATTTCAATTGCAACAAATATGGTCACATAGCAAATCAATGTAGATTTAGAAATAATCAGAATACAAAGTCACCCACTAGTCAATGTTTCAAATGCAACAAAGCTAGTCATAATTTAGAAAATTGCAGAATGAATGTGAAATGCTATGCTTGTGGAAAATTTGGACATTTATTTGTAGACACCCAAAATTGTCATGTCTAATTAAATAAATATTTTATTTATTTAATTACTTTAGCCTAATTCTTCTATTAATTAAATAAATTTTTATTTATTTAATTAATTCATTTATCCTCTTCTAGCCTTATTTCTCATTTAAATAAATACATTTATTTATTTAAATTATCCTTTTCCTAAATTAAATAAATATTTATTTATTTAATTGATCTCATTTCTTCTATTAATTAAATAAATCTTTATTTATTTAATTAATTCATTAACCTTTTCTACCCATGACACATGTCATTCATCTCTTAATTCCTACACTACCTACCCCTTTCATTATTTTATTATTTCTTCTACCTACCCTCTAATCCTAGTCGACCTCCTTTTTACACCTTTCAATCTTATCCCTCCATTTCATATAGTGTCTTCTATTTAAGGAGATGCTTCCTTCATTATCAAACCCTAATCAATCATTCTAATGACCTAAGGAGCTAACTACTTGATCAATTGACTACATTATGATCCTACTTGCAACCACATTCCGTTCTTTGTTGAGCTCTTGTGCACATAAAATCTGAGAGCAAATATATCAAGCAAGATCAATGGAGATAGGAAGAATGGAGATCAAAACCCTATTCGACATGTGATGGTATAATCTTTGTGATTTCATTTGATTTGCATTGTCTTAGGTAATCTTCATATGTTATGGTGGATCTTTGTTGTTGTTAGGCTAGGGTTTGGTGGTTGAATTCATTTAGCCTTTCAATTTTGTTATTATTGTTATCCATTTTTACCATATACATTTTGGCACGCCTGGTGGAACTCTTGTCCCTTTGTATTTAACCTCCTTGTTGCAGATTTTGTGTTTTTGAAGTTGCAGATCGGACGTTTTCGACAGCATTTTTTTGTATTTCCGCATCTGTGTACATTCAGATCACGTTCTTGATTTTCTGGTGCATCTGCGACAACTTAAATCACATCTGTGCTATCGGCAACATTTTGTTTTGCAGGTTTTCGAAAATTGCGTTTATGTCATAAAGCCACGTCTGTGAAGTTTTTAGCCGCGTCTGTGTTTGGAAATCGTGTCTGCATTCTAGAGCCACGTTTGCGTCTCTTAGAACCACATCTAGGTCACAAAACCGCGTCTGTGTCTAAGGTAACCGCGTCTGTGTTCGGCAGTTTCAAATTTCAGGATTTTTATTGATTCAATTTTCGGATTTTCCGTTTAGGGTTTCAGATCTGGTTTATTTTGAGCTAACATTTTTAGATCTAGCTAATGAAATTGGTGCATCTTGTCTTGAAGGCAAAATCATTTGGTTGAAGGCCCCTATTTCACAAAGTCTTTTGGGTTTTAAAATTTACCTAACTTGTGTGCTTGCAGGAAGGGGTGATCATTTGAAACAATCCAAACTACTAACAACTTTTTGTTGCAGGTCCTTGGCAAGGGTTTTGGATTTTTATTGTGTGCCTTGTTTTCATAGACAAGCAAACACTTCAATTGGTGCACTAAAATTGAATCATTGTCTTTTGTGTCTTGAGCAATAGGCTCTTTTTATTTAATCTTTAGAGGGCCTGTCTTCCCGTGTGGTCATTACGACTACTAGTGAGAAGAGAATGACCCAAGTTGTAGCGAGGAAAACCCACCTCGTCCGAACCACTATAAAAAAATGTATTCATGGTGAAAACTATGAATAACGTGTGCTGATTAGTTCATACCGACACTATGTCTCCCCATAAACCCGTTTGATCAAATTTATTTGATCAGTTGTAGGGCGTAACCCCTACCGGCTGGAAGCCTTCTGTATTTATAGAGCTGAAAGTGCCGCATGTATGGCCACACGAGCAGATGCCCTCACTAGCACCTTTTTATTTTAGAAGCCCAAATCCTTCTAGTTGTTGGGGCAGGAGGTCGGACCTCTGGTAGCGGCCCACACACATACGGTTCTTAGTAGAGATACAAAGCTCACCACGGGGAGTTTTCATGGGGACTGATGCTTGGCTGACCCGAGAAGTGAGTGCCAAGGGTGGAGCCAGTGAGGTCAAGCATCTAAGTATCCGCTTTGAATAGCGTAGCCTCGGGGGTAAAACCCCATGTGGGATCAACAACTATTGTCTTGGCCAGCCATAAGAATTGTGCTTGACTTATTTTAAACATTCAAACATTCAAGACCAAACAGCAAAACATTGTGTCTTTTGTGTCTTCAAGTGTATGCAAAACAATTTTACATCAAACAACACACTTTTCTTGGACTCATTGTCAGTCTAAACACTTACAAACATTGAGTCCTCATCAACATTGTGTCCTCTTGTCATGAAAAATAGTCAAACATTCAGATTTGGTCACAACCAACAACTTCACAAATTGAAAAAATTTTACAGTCCAGCAAACAAGAGCAATCAGTTTCAGAATTCTTGAGCTTCCTAGGTTGTTTCTCTAGGTTACATTTAGCATTCAACCTGTCTTTGGGTCTCACATAGTCCATCATTGCTTTACATCTTGCTTTACATTCACACTTGTCTAAACTTGAGTCAAAAGGTCACTTGCTTGTCCTCATCATACTTTGTCAACACACTACATACAACAACACTTTGCTAAGTGGTCCCTCATCAAGGTCTCTTACCTTTGGGTCTCATTTGGTCTTACTTAGAGTCAAGGTCAACTTACCTCATCAAGAGAAACTATCCTCTCTTTGGAAGTCACACCTCGGATTCATTTACACTCCATCCAACTCTTGGTCTTCCATACTTTTCCCATTTTTCATCTAGTCTCACACATCTTGGTCAATACCTAGTTCATGGTTGAAACCTGTCTTCAAAAATCTAGGAGAGAAGCTAAAGAGGCTTAAGAGTCCGCAAACATGAATTCTTATGAGTATGACAATGATGTCTTTTTCAATACTAATCATAACACGTTACCTGACATGGATGCCTATAGAAACATTCCAAATGTTGAGAACATGGACACTACAAACAACAATGATACACACAATGACAATATGGACAACTTTTCAGTACATTCAGCAGATGTGGAAGAATCCATTATGGAGCCCCGCTTCAATCGACTGATTGAGGAAATAATGAGGAGAGATAGACAATACTTCTTACAAATGATGGCACAAAGTGGAGCCAAGATACCTCATGATTTTGACATGTCTCAAATAATGGAAAATTGACCTTTGCAACAAACTCACTCCAACATGGATCAAAGAAGGCCTAATAGTGGAGGACATAGAGGACCACATCTTGTGCATGAATCACCATCATCTTTGTTTCAAAAACCAGAGGTCCCACATACACATGGTCAAGCATATGATACTCACCTTCGCAGACCATCATGGAAGTCTTATGCAGAAAGATATGCTCAATCACATACAAATGCTAAGGATCAACCCCCACAACAATCGGATATTCAAAGGCATGCTCAAAATTTGGACACAAGGAAACCCTGTGTCAAATTTGGGGGCAATACAATAGAACATGACATGCCTGTAGAGTATGGTATACATGCACAAAATAGATATGGTGTTCCTCAACATGAATCTATACCAAGTGGTCCATATATGCAGCATCACTATAGACCTCCTCCATATGAACACGTGTATGATCAATATCATCCATATATGCAATATGCTCCTCCTCAAATTGGTGCCTCAAACATGGGGTATGCTTCAAGAAGTCGATCTCCACATAAGAGAAATTTGGAGAAACAAATCAGGGACTTACAAAAGAAAATGGAGGACATAAATACACCGAAGCCAATATACACAATGAGAGACATATGTCCCTATCCATTCAACAAGAGCATTCCAATGCCTCCATTTCCTACACACTCTGTGATGCCTAAATTTGATAAGTATAGAGGAAAACGGGATCCTAAGGCACACATAAGACAGTTTTTCACAGCTTGCATTGAAGTAGCAGCATAAGAGACATATTTGATGAGATTATTCCCACAAAGCTTAGGTGATCAAGCTATGGAATGGTTCTCCCAACTCCCACCTGGTATTAAGTCATGGGGTGACTTAGCAAAGGCATTTATTCAACATTTCTCCTACAATATAGAGATAGACATATCAGTCACTACTTTATGCAAAACCAACCAAAAAGAGGGAGAGTCTTTTGCATCATTTTTACAAAGATGGAGGAATCTAGCTAGTAGATGCTCTTGTGAAATTCCACAAAAACAAATGGTAGAGATGTTCACACAAAATGTTAACAAAGACATTGGCTATGATCTAAGGAAAGCTTGTTTGTCCACCTTCAGGTACATTATTGAAAAAGGCTTAGCAATAGAAAAGGTCCTAATTGAGCAAGAAGTCATTAAGATATTTAAGGAGAACAAATATGACTTTAAAGGAAAAGACAAGCCAAGATTTCGGAATAAAAACAAGAACACAGTCAATGATGGTGTTGTTGATGCCAACACAGTACGACCCAAATTCATCTTTTCGGGATCAAGTTCTACAAACAATCAAGTGAATACTCAAACAACTTCTAGATCACAAAGGAAGTACACCCCATTAGGAGAACCACTTGAGTTAGTCTTCAAAAAGTTAGTGGCAAACAAGGTAATCATAGTTCTAGATTTTCCTCCATATGAACAAAAGGTTAAACCAAATTGGTGGAATGATTATGAGTATTGTGAATTTCATAAGAGAAAGGGTCATAAGACAGGAAATTGTCATCGACTGAAGAATATCATACAAGATCTCATTGATAGAGGTGACATTGAGATTGAGGGACACTCATCCAATCAAGACCATGAGATGTTTAAGGAGCCATTCCCAAAGCATGACAAGGGAAAAGCTAAAGCCATAGATGATCAAACCAACTATACTAGAGCATCTTACAACTATGATTCAACCATCAATCACATCTCGATGGACAATTATGTCTCTACTATTATCATCAAGGACAAAAACCCTGAGAATTCTACCCAGAGACCCAAGATTGTTTTAAAAGGTGTTGGATCTTCTTCCAAACCTACCGCTGAATGTCATGTTACAACCCGTCGAGGTAAAATTACTTTGCCAGGTGCTTCAACTAAAAACACCACTTCTTCATCAACCAAACCTGAGCATGACCTTGTAGAATAGTTAGGGAAGACACCCGCGCTCATCTCCATCCTTGAGCTCTTACACATATCCCCCGCTCATAAAGCTATTCTTGATAAAATCTTGAGAGACACTGCCATTCCTACTGATTTGAACGTGGACCAGTTTCAAGCCATGGTGGGATACCTTTCCATTCCACACTCCCTTACATTCACAGAAGCCGATGATGCCTCCGTGAGTCAGCCACATAATGCACCACTACATGTAGAAGCCTTCATACATAAACATCGAATAAAGAAAGTCCTGATAGATGGAGGAGCTGGTCTAAACATTTGTACATTGAGCACCATTAAACAATTGGGATATTCGGATAAAGCTGTGAATTCTACAAATCAAATCACCATCAATGCATATGATGATGAAGAGCGCTCATCCAAGGGCACGGTCACTTTACCTCTCAGAGTTGGGCCAGTCACAAAGGATGTGGTTTGTCAAGTCTTGGATCTAGATCTCACTTATAATATATTGCTAGGACATCCTTGGATTCATGAAATGAGGGCAATCCCATCTACATATCATCAATGTATCAAGTTTCCACACAATGGAGTTCAAGTGATCGTGAAAGCTGACCCAAATCCATTCATATATTGCAACAATCTGCGACCTCGATCAGAAATAAAAATACTAGTCAATCGAGAAGTTGTCCCATCTTCAGCATATGTGGATCCTGAGTCATTAAAACCTTCTACATCAAAACAAGCAGAGCACAAAGAAAACTTCAAGTTTAAAGACATGGGATGTGGTGAGTATATCTTTCATGTTGATCAACTCCCACTATCTCCTAAGACATTCAATCGACAAGAACAACCTACAAAAAAATTGCAATGCCAAGGAATTGGGTGTGAACCACCTAGTGTTGTGGCTACTAAGTCTGAATGCAAATCTCCTCTAGTGGTGCAAGCAACTCTTGATATCAATAGTCCTAAGAGTGGTTCCAACAAAGAATCTATTGAGTGCATCGCAACCCTTCTTGAGAACTCACATAGATTTACCATTTCATCCACTCATTCCATTTCCACTCCACTTCTAGACTTGGATCAACAAGAATTAAAAAATCCCTTACTCATTGGGGATCAAAAATCAAGCTTTGAAAAGAAAAATCTAAAAGTCAATAATAAAGAAAAGTCCTTTAGTCCAAATCAAAATCAAAAGCTACTGGACTCCACAAAAATTGAAGTCAAGGATAAAAATCCTATGAAGCAAAAAGAACAAGAGTTGATCTCCCCTAATATCAAAATAACAGGGGGCAAAAGTTCTAAAATTTCAAGCCAAAAAGCATACTTGTTGATCGTAAGTCTCCATCATGCTATCCTACTCTCACTTCTTTTCGCAATCATAAGCCTTCATCATTCATCCACTTGTTCCACACATCCTTTCCCTTCTGGCAATACATCATGGACCTTTAATGGAGCTTCCTCAAAGGACTTTGTTATCAGGGATGCCCAAACTTCTTTAGGTGACACGCATATGGGCCTACGTAGTCCACACACTAGTAATTCTATCTTAGTTCCTTCATCAAGGAAGACAGTCACTCGAGATACACATCATTCAGTCAAGGAACAATGCAACTACATTCACAAAGTCAAGCCTTGCACATTTGAGGTAGGTGACTTAGTTCTCAAAGAAAACCCCAAAAATCAGCAAGACATAGAGAAGAAGGGCAAGTTCGAACCAAACTGGCTTGGTCCTTACATCATTATAGCAGCATATGGATCTGGGGCATATTAGCTCTCAACTACAGAGGGTGAACCTTTGGAGGATCCTATCAACAACATGCACCTTCGTAGGTTCTACACATAGCTCTTCAGAATATCCTAATTCAAAAATACAAAAAAATCAAAAAATTCAAAAATACAAAAAAAATTATAAAAACAAAAAAAATCGTTACTTGGTGAAAACCTAGCAAACAGGTGCCTTGTGACACAAAAAACATTGAAAAATCAAAAAAAGTAAAGAGAAATAATTTCGTCCAACAGTGAAAACCACTTTGGTGGTGCCCTGGGCAAGTACCATGGTGAAAATTGGGTCACTAGTGCCATGCGTAGAGACATTGCTCCTCCCTCCTTCAGGATCCACTTTCATCCTTTCACTTTGCACACACTCACGACCAATTCATCCATAATAAACTTACCCATTCCCATCATGGCTTGTTATTGATCTACCCAAGATTGGTTAGCCATTCATAATAAACCTCCCTTTCCATCCATAATAAATCAGATCCTATTTGTGGCTAAGGCAATTCCTATGTCTAGTGATGGGTGTGGAACTAAGAACATCACATGTTTCGAGGAGTACAGTTTCTTCCAGCTTCCTTCAGTCTATTCGTGAACAATCCACAATAAAGAACATTTGCATCATCAGTCCACAATAAGGTCTCGTCTTCTTCGCAATAAAATATTAGTTTCATGGATTCAATCAGTTTCAGATGAGACAGTAGCAACAATGAGCTTCAACAAAGTCAAATCTTTCAACAGACTCAGACAACATATGGTTCCATGCTATCTATACTTTTTGTGAAAGTAAACATTGTGACCACAATCAAATAAGACTTCTACAAGTGACAAGAGACACTAAACTTGAGGACTATAGTGGATGTTGGTGTCGACTCTTGGTTTTCTTTTGATTTTATCTTTAGGTGACATGTCTTTTAGCTTTTTTAGGATGTCTCTGACTAGAGATTCTATCTCTAGGATGTCTTTGACTAGAAAGGCGAGGATGGGGTATCGTCACCTATTTGTATTTGCTGTCTATGGATTGTCTTTTCATATGAACTAGGGCATTCCTTGTTTGTGACTGTCTTATTTCCATGCAAATAGGTACAATGACTTTCTGGGTCAAACATATGCCTCGATTGTCATAACCTACTTGCCATAATAAAGCTCAATGATGATAACGCACAAGAAGCTCTTTCACATTCATATCTTCTATCTTTCATCCCCCTTTCTTGATTGACTTCCATCATCCTTCTCGAGTCCGTGTAGCCTACTATCACATGACTAAATATAATGACACACCAAAAACATTTGCATTTCATGTAGTTTGCACCTGCATTGCCACATATTAAGCATTTCATACATACATATAGATATCACAATTGCATCACATCCTGCACATCTTACATTTTCATCATGTAAATAGTTCTTTGCATTATCATATTCATCTACATTACATACATTCACATTTGCATCATGCATACACATATAAAACATAAAAGAACAAAAACATATATTGCATTGCATCATATACATATTTGCATCCATATCATAAGCATCACATAGAAACATACATCACATAGATATGCATGCATATAGCTTCCGCAAAGATGAATCATCTCATATATAATCATAAGTGTCATGATACAATGATGTCAAAAATACATATGGCTATAGCCAACCCCCGTGTCGCCCTATCTGGACACAGGAACCCACTGATCGCTCCTCCTACCACTACCGGCAGCGCTAGCCCTGTGGCTGTCATCGTGTCCCACGCCACGTGTCCTGCCCTCATCTCCAGTCCTGGGTCCTGGAATACTCATCTCAGGGCCTCCCTGTCTCCATCTCGATAGTATGGGATTAGATCCCCATCGATTGGTATCCGTAGAATCCTATAGACATCCTCAAGGGTGACTGTCATCTCACCCATTGACAAATGAAATGTACACATCTCTGAGTGCCATCTCTCAGCCAGCGCAGTCAAAAATCCTATGTTTGCCCGAAAATCAGGCACATACAAAACATGTCTCAATCCCATCTCCTTAATAGCAGCTCGCTCATTATCTATCAGCTCAGGTCGCAATCTCTGAGTCGATGGAAATCTCTCCCATGACTCCAACATAGGCAAATACTCCTACAGTCAAGCAAATCAATCATGTCAGTCATAGTGGCATTCACTGTTTATCATAAAATGCTACTTTTTATCTAAATGCATATGGCTATCTATCCTAGTGACACTCATTGTTCATCACAAAGTGTTGCTATCTATCCTAGTGACACTCACTGTTCATCACAAAGTGTTGCTATCTATCCTAGTGGTATTCCCTGTTCATCACAAATTACTACGTGTTTTGCACTCCCTGTTCATCACAAAGTGCTCCTCACATTTGCACTCCCTGTTCATCACAAAGTGCTGCTCATATTTTAGTACTCCATGTTCATCACAAAGTACTCTATCTTGGTACTCACTGTTCATCACAAAGTGCCTTGATCTATTTTAGTCTTCCCTAGAGGACCTGCTTGAGTGTATCCTCTCAACAGCTTATCCAATCGACAGCGTATGTTCATCACAGAACTGCCGATTTGACCTGGAAGATGAAAGTTCGCATTTTTTTGACACAAATGTGCTTATAGACTGCACAGACGCGTCCAAACAACACAGACACGCCTGTATGACACAGACGTGCCTATGCTGTGCACATACACGCCTATATGACACAGACGCCCTTACATGACACAAATGCATCCACATTTGACATAAACATGCTTCTAAACACAGACGCGCCTGGCACCTACACAGACGCGCCTGGCGGACACAGACGTGCTTGGCACCAACGCAGACGTGCCTAGGCATTTTTGACATTTTTGACACCCTATCCTAATGTGCATTTATTGCTCTATCTACCGTGCATTAATGACAAAATTAAATGCGTCAAAGTACAAAGAGGTTTGGTGGTACTTATTGGCTCTCCTGCCTCTGCTGGCCTCTGGAATTGACGAACGCAGTCGAATCTGTGAATGAAAGCCATCGCTGCTAACTACTACTACTCTTTTCTTACTCTGAACTCTGATCTTGTGGATGTATGGATGACAATGAGGATGTCTTTCGCCCATGGTCTATCTTATAGCCTACCCTAACCCTCGCCCTTGTTTCCCGAGTCAGTCTTCCTTATCCCGTGACTCTGTCACTTTATCCGGTCAGTCCATTCTAGTCTTTCTTTCTTATCGAGAGATTGTCTGCAATCTTTTTAGACATTTTCATCCAATCTCTCGAGGGGGCATATCATTCCCATCTTGGGGCAACTCTGTATCAGTTCATCTTATCTTCTTTGAAACAACGCGACAAGCTGCATTGTCTCAAAGAGGGGCAAAATGTAGACACCCAAAATTGTCATGTCTAATTAAATAAATATTTTATTTATTTAATTACTTTAGCCTAATTCTTCTATTAATTAAATAAATTTTTATTTATTTAATTAATTCATTTATCCTCTTCTAGCCTTACTTCTCATTTAAATAAATACATTTATTTATTTAAATTATCCTTTTCCTAAATTAAATAAATATTTATTTATTTAATTGATCTCATTTCTTCTATTAATTAAATAAATCTTTATTTATTTAATTAATTCATTAACCTTTTCTACCCATGACACATGTCATTCATCTCTTAATTCCTACACTACCTACCCCTTTTATTATTTTATTATTTCTTCTACCTACCCTCTAATCCTAGCCGACCTCCTTTTTACACCTTTCAATCTTATCCCTCCATTTCATATAGTGTCTTCTATTTAAGGAGATACTTCCTTCATTATCAAACCCTAATCAATCATTCTAATGACCTAAGGAGCTAACTACTTGATCAATTGACTACATTATGATCCTACTTGCAACCACATTTTGTTCTTTGTTGAGCTCTTGTGCACATAAAATTTGAGAGCAAATATATCAAGCAAGATCAATGGAGATAGGAAGAATGGAGATCAAAACCCTATTGGACATGTGATGGTATAATCCTTGTGATTTAATTTGATTTGTATTGTCTTAGGTAATATTCATATGTTATGGTGGATCTTTGTTGTTGTTAGGCTAGGGTTTGGTGGTTGAATTCATTTAGCCTTTCAATTATGTTATTATTGTTATCCATTTTCACCATATACATTATCTAATCAATCCAAATCACAAAGTGGTCAAGGATATGGAAAGGCTATTCCGAGGAATAATGTAACTTGTTATGCTTGTAACAAGATTGGACATATTGCAAAATTTTGTAGAAGCAAGAATGCACCGGTAAACAATATGAGATCTAGCTTGAAGGGAAAAGAGAAGGTGGAAGAAGTAAAGAAAGAATTTTCTAAATAGTTGATTAAGAAAAGAGATTAGAGAGTTGATGAAACTGTCTCTACACCAGTACAACAAAATGATTCTCCACTGGTAGGAGATTCTTCATCCAATTGAGAAGCAACCCTTTGGGGGTATGGTAGCAAGTTAGAAATCATGCAGATTACCCTCAGTTGATGGTGAGAAGATGGATTTCTTCTTTACCGACATATGTGTTAATTTTTCACTTTACCGATTATCATTTAATGCAGTTGGTGGAAGATATGTTATTATAAATCATCGGATTTCCCTCATTTTCAACTCATCGAACATTCAAATTATCAGAGAGCATGAAAACTGAGTAAAGGCATTCAAGGTGAAGGTGCGAAGTGATTTCTTTAGATATTCACAATATTTTCATACAATAAAAGGTATTTTTCAATGGCTTCTTCTTCTATTACCGAGTTTCTTGCAAACCCTACCATTGTCGAGAACATTAAGAGACATAGGCCCGTGTTTAAGATAATTCTCAAAATTTCTAAACAAGATGACTCTGTCAGGGCATTTTCAAAAATTCCTTAAGGTGTAGCATTTGTTGAAGACCCTAGGATTTACATACATTGCAATATAGATGATCTAGGATTTGAGGATTTGAAGAAAATGTATGATGAGGTTTTAACTAATGAGCAAGGGTTATTAAACTGGATCATAAGATTGTGGAAACCTTAGGTTTCATTGATATTTTGAACATTCCTATATTCCCTAAGGAGGTCATCAGACTTGTGTTAAGTAGAGTTCATGGAGAGTTCATATGGCTGGAATCATTTTGAAAAATTACCAAAGAAGCAATTAGGGCAGTTATAGGTTTACCCTCATCTGGTAGTAGACCCGATAAGACAAAGAAGATTCCCAACAAAATGGCAACAAGCCTAACTGAAGCAACATCTGATAGTAGATCAGTTAGAGTAAATGATGTTAAGGATGCAAATGTGAGATTTGTAAGTATGGTTCTAGGATACAAGGCCACTCATGCAAATAGGCTAAGTTATGTTTCAAGTCTCTGTATACACAGTGCTTATGAGATGGTAAACAACAATACAATGATTGATGTTTGTGAATGGTTGAAAGATGAGCTTATTGATAACTTGAAAAAGATTAAAGAAGACAAGAAAGGCACATTCCATTTTGGAAATCTGTTGGTATGTTTGATGTTGTACTTTGTTAAGGAAATACTCGGTATTGGTCACAAAGACTTTGCATATGGCATCCCCGTAGGTAAGCAAATTCTAGAAACTTTAACTGGTATGGGATCAGACTGTGAGAATAACATTTCTAAGTATTTCAAGACTTTCAAAGCTAAAATGAGAGTTAGATAAAGGTTACCACAGAGTAGAGTAGAGAGATATGACAAAGAAATTTGTTTTGTTATTAAAAGAGATGAGACATGGATGGCGGCAGTACTCCCTAAGGCTATTTGGGTCACCAAAATGGGATATGAAGTAGATCTTACTATTCTGGAGACATATGCTAAAGCTTTACTAGATGCACCAAGAGAACCGTCAGAAAAATTCTTTGGTAGTGTTGAGAGCATTGAGAGTGATGTAAATTTGTTGAAGAAAAGAAATAGAAGAGAAAAATAAATTATAGATGCTTCTAAGAAAGTAAAGGAAATCAAAGAGAATGTCATGAACCTTAGTAGCATATCGGCTAGTGAGCTTGAAGGACTTCAATCAGAGGCACATATTTCACCGGTTGACAAATCTTCAAGAACTGACAGTGATAAGGTAGCATAATTTAAAAGAGTTGAAAGGAGGAAGAAGAAACCTTCACCGGTACCCTCTCCTTCACCTAAGAGAACAAGGACCCTAAGAAAGAAACAACAGGCGGTCAGAGAACCAAAGAAGAAACTCACACCTAAGAAGAAAAAGACACCAGCAAACCCCACATTGAATGACTTACTAAATGAAATAACTGAGGAAGGTAATTTGTCTAATGTGGTCAAATGGTATACTTCTTTAAATGATACTGACAGAAAGCCTATTGAAGAAAGCAGTATTCTTCATTTAGACATTTATAAGAAAGTTTTGATTGAAGTTGTTGAGGAGCTACCAAATGATCTTTACATGAGATTAGAAGCTAAAAGTCTATTAGTGATGGAATTAAAAAAGAAAATGAAGGTTGAAGCACTCTTGGTTGTTCACCTGGTTAATTCCAAAGAAGAAATTGATGAACTTATTTCTAAGGCTAACAGATCAGTATTTTCTAGTGGACACCAACAGGTAAGCTTGATGGCTGGAAGAGTGAAGGAAATTGTAGATGAGACTGCAAATAATTGGGATATATTTTTTGTGGAGAAAGAAAAACAAGAGGAAATGAACGAACCTAAAAAGACATTCAAAGTATATTAGAAAGACAAGGACAAAGGTAAAGTAAAAATTGGTGGAGTTCCAAATGCACCACTGGTACACTCAGAAGATCCACTAATTACTGATGCTGAAGGTATTACACATGATGATACTAATCTTGAATCAGAGATACTTTTTACAATGAATATTGTTGTGGATAAGGATAATTCAGAGGTGAAGGTAGACAATGTTGACAGTGGCAACATGGCAGAGAAACCGGTACAAACTATTGAAACTGAGACATCAACATAAATAGAGCTACCGACATAGACTAAAAAACCTATTGAAGTTAAAGGTACTTGCACAGAGAAACCGGAGACGAAGATTCTGGCAAAGAAATAAACTAAGGGAGAGGTGCACATAGAGGTAGAAAAACCAGCAGTTATAGAGACACTAAAACTGACTAAGAAACCTTTAAAGGTTGAGATGCAAACCCATATTGATCCACCAGAGGAGAATACAAGAAAAATAAACACATATGATGGAAGCAAAGAGGTTATAAAGACAATTGGTCAGACATCCGACACATCTAGAGGTGAATTTAGACCTACCAATGTTACAGAGGTACTTTTGGATTCAATTAAGAAGATAACAGATTGCAATGTATTGGCCTATAAGGAAATTGACAACACATTACCTATTCTTAAGATGATTGCACCTACATGTCAGATAGATCACATTAAGGATTCTTTAGTTAAATTGGACACATTGTCCAAATTCATTGCCGACAATGTAATAACTATAGATAAGGTGAATGAGGATATCATAAAGGATAGAGTTAAAATAGAGAAAAACACATTCTTTGAAGACAATATAAAGAAGTGTACAAAACACTTAAATATATCATTACCAGTACTTAACTCTACAATTTTGGAGTACAAGGAGCTATATAGGGAAACATGCAAACCTCACCTTTTGACAAAGGACATAGAAAAGGAGATCAGTAAAACATAAAGAAATTGATGATATAGTAGATAATATAATTGGTTCATCTGGACATATATCAGTTTTTGCAAGAAATGGCATTTTTGAGGAGAAGTTAGAGAAACTTGAGAAAGAGAAGGCAAGGATAAGGTCCAATGCCCGGGAACTTAAAAACAAACTTGGTCCTAAGTTGGACAATCTTATCTCTCAGAGAATTGAAATATCTAAGGCATTAGTTCAAGGAGAGCGATCACTGGAAGAACACATACATTATCTCATTGAAATGATCCAACAGACTAGGGAAACTTTGAATGATAACAAAAGGTTTATGCAGAGTTTGAATTTAGTTTTAGCAGATATTTTTTTTCAGATTGTAACCAACCAGTTACAGACTTTGAGGTGAAATTTTTGCACTCGTTTGATTATTTTTGACAACCTTTGTCATTGATGTTAAAGGGGGAGTAGTGGAGAGAAAAATTTCTTATACAGAAGAGATCACTTGCTCAGGGGGAGCACATCTTTTTGGAATCTTTTTTTTGGACTTCAGTTTTTGGAAACAGTTTTTGGATTTTTCTCATGAGTGTTGCCATCAATGCCAAAGGGGGATATTTTTGGCATTATACACTCTTATGAGAATAGTTGATGTTGTCGTTGATGGAAACCAACTGGAAAGAACCTGGCAACCCACCGGCAGATACTGGCACCGGTAATAGATCTCTACATACATTGGTAGGCACTTGACTGCCATCGACAACAATGCATATCAACACTCCGTCCGACATTGAATAAAATTTTGTTTATATGAATTGTTTTGAAATGTAATTATCTTTTTTAAACCTGACATGGTACATTGTAAAAGACTCATATATATATGAGATCTTATAGGTCATTTTATGTAAGTAATGTATGCGGAGGGATGAGAAGTATAAGGTGAATTTTGTATAAGGTGATATAGTTGACAACAAAGGTTTTGGTTATTGACTGAGGTTAAACTGGTACTGAACCTGGCATTGGAGATGTTGTTTTAGCAGTACATTATATTGGATTTGATAATCCATTTTGTAGTAAGTGTGACTCCTTATTGAGCAGTGAGCTCTAGGCAGTTGGCCTCTCTGTATGTGCAGGACCCTATTGTAAGTAGTATTTATTCATTGGCCAGTGAGTAAATATTGTGGGTCACAAATCCCACCAAGTTTTTTCCCATGCCACATTTCCTCATTAAATATATTGTGTTATGGTGTGTTTCCTATGTTGTCTCTGTTATTCTTATTTGTTGCATTAATTCTTATTTACCAGTACATTGTTTTGGAATGCAAAGTTTTAAATAAGTATAAATATTTTTTTAACCAGTTAGTCACTGATTCCCCCCCGTCTCAGTATATTTTGGACTATCATTGATTCTAACAAAAATATGATCCAAGAAGAATAAGAAGGATCCAACTGGCACAATGGAAAAAAATGAATCCAAGAGAAACATCTAGAGCACTTGCAAAGCTAACCTCTCGCAAGAAGGCACGAATAAAATGCCAAATGGAAAGTGGCACTACCACACGACCATGTGGCCCAAAAAGGAAGCAGCCCTCTGTGCTAGGAGATATTAATAAGGCCCTTTAGTAAGCCACCACAAAGCATCACATGGTCTAACATGTACATTAGGTACTAACACAATACATAAGCATATAAATAAGACTCCCACAAGAGTGCTCCAAGTAAAGACAACACATGACTACACACTAGTGGACATAAGGGAAGAGTATCATCGCATAGTTGTTGTGAGTTATCCTGGCAGGCCTCCACAAGCCCCAACCCCTATGCTGGGTTATCCTGGTAGCATCTCCTAAACCCCTAGCCCCATCCATGACGCATGTGGACTGAACAAATCTTTCATGAAGACAAAGTAGTTGTTTTTCCATTCCAACCCTTCCCACTACATACGGAGTTTTTATTAGCACTCAACCATGAGTGGGGCACAATTAATCTTGATTAATGTTTGAAACCCAACCCCAGTTTATTAATTAAGTTATCACTTATTACTCAACTTCTAAGGGGTTATCTTGGTAGCCAATTTGGGCCCCGACACCCACTTAGAACCCACTCCTCCTTATGACAGTACACAACCTCCAAAGAAGACCAAGGAAAATCACAAAAGACAACTAACAAAAGGAGTTTAAAAAAAAAAATTGAAGAACAACTTGATTATACTAACCTTCTACCAAGGTTAAACCAACTGGAGGTGTGACACAAACAACAAATCTATTCACAAGACAAGACCACAACCAAAATAAAGCAAGTATGGCCACAATAAAAAACTTTACCAAATCAAATTGCACAATAAACTCACATTCAACATGTCAACATTACATGAGAATAACTCCTTTAAATCAACACCAAAATCCATTAAACAGAGTAAATACTTAAAAGGGTACACTTGCACCCTAAACACATCCATATTAAGAAATCATAACGATCAATCCAAATATAATTGAAAAATAATGTTATCTAAATGCAGCACTTTAAATAAATTGACTCAGGTTCATGATAATAAAATGTAGAATAGGGAATAATACATAAAAACGGTCTAAGTAAACATACACCCCAAATAGATTTGAACAATGCTTGATTTAAAAACTATACACCCTATAAAAGCAACTCGTAAAATAAATAAGTCATCATTTAGACAAATATAATTCTTTTGAATTAAAGCCAATTTAGCTAAATAATTTCCATTTTCCTTCAAATTCTTAATTAATAAAAACATCAATTAATTACATTTGAAAATTAAAATCATTATTAAAATCAAAATAAATATTTTAAATGAAAAGTCATATCGACTACTCTTAATTGATGACTATTCATATATCCTTATTTTCACAAAATTACTTACGATTACATCAAATCAATATTTGACATTTAAATCATATTGTTAATTAAAAAATACATATATATTTATATATATTTACTAATTAAATTCGAAATCCAAAAATCATTTTAAAAATCAATGTTCACTAAACCTCATATTAATTTAAAAGTAAACCAATACATACACACACACACACACATATATACATACATACATACATACATACATATATATATAACATATGTCTATACATGTATATATATATGTAGATGTATATAACATATGTATATATACATATGTATATATATATATATATATACATATATATATACATATATATATATATACATATGTATATATACATATATATATATATATATATATATATATATATATATACACATATATGTATATATATGTATACATGTATATAGGTATATATATACATGTATATATATATATACCTATATACATGTATACATATATATACATATATGTGTATATATATATATATGTATGTATATGTATCTATATATATATATATGTATATATATAGATACATATACATACATACATATATATATATATATATATATATTATAGAACTATCAAAATAACCCACCAAACTAACATTCATTTATTACTACGAAAACCACACTAAACTTTGTGAATCCAACCACAGAGACAATATGGTTTTATTCCATGATGGGGATGGGTTTACCCCCATCCCACAACGTGGAGGAAGAGACGACACATTGTGGATGCCCCCCTCCCCACTATTATCGTGAGGGGAAACCACAAGAATGGTGCCCTCTCCCCACCATAGTGGGTTGAGAGGCACCACGACAATGGTACCCTCTCCCCACATCGTGGGGTTTGGGTTCCACGCCTCTCCCCCCCCCCCCCCCCGCCCCCAATTTCACTTTTTTTTAATAAATTTTTATAATTTAAAAAAAAATATTCTCTTCTTTGTTATTTCAAAGAAATTAATTTTTTTCTTAAAAATCGAATTTCAAAATGTAATTTCTAGCAACAAGAGAAAGTAGTCCCTTGCCCAAAAATAGGGCATGATAATTGCCAACAAATAGAATGGTAATACATTCAAAATAATTATTATATAGTTTGTATCAAAGATTCAATTGCCAAAATTTTAAAGATATTTCACAATCCAAATTTTTCTTCCCAAACACAAAAATTGAGAAATTTCAAAACCCCATAAACCAATTTTTCCCAAAAGAAAGGAATCAACTTCTTCCAATTCACTAAATTCAGATTGAAACCAGGGAAAGAAACAAACAAACAATCATAGAGTGTCAGACAATTTTAAAATAAGAACAAGCAAAAGAATCAGATAGCCAACTTGCAAAAGCTTTCCTAGAGAAAATTTGAGGAAGAGCCATCCCAATCCTCCCAAAATTGCTAGAGTTTTCACTCAAAATCCGAATCACCAATAGAGGGGATGAATTTTCCCAGAAAAAAGAAAAGAATCCCTATGTTTCAAAAAATTCCAAATTATAAAGGAATTCTCTAAAGACGTAAATTAGTCTAACTTAAATAATAAAAATAAATACTCTTTATTGTTAAATAAACTCATAATTCCTTAATAAGTCTATTTCATTCAACTTTTCCTTCCATAGCTTCATTTGATCATTCCATTTATATCATAATAAACACAAAATTTATATAAGAGATAAATATTCTTCATTCAATAAATTGATATATTAGTATCTCAATCATACAATACTTAGGCTTTTCAAAATCGCTTAAGTTCAATAACAAAAGAATACAAAGTAAATGATGAAATGTTTTCTTTGATATGCAATCTAGGCTATCTTCAATGCAATCTTTCGAATGAAGACAAGAACGAGATTCAGGTGCTTTTTCCACCCAACCTTGAAGCATACACTTCCCCAGAATTCTTGGTAAAAAGAATTCGGTAGACAAGATGGAATCTGTTGCGTGCCTAGGATAATACATGCATTTTTTATTTTCTAATTCCATTAAGAAACAAACAAGTTTAATCGAGGGTGTGGTAGAGTGAATAAAATAAATGAATCCATCTATTTCAATGGTTATTCGATTACTCAATTGAGTATAATGCCATGCATAGCAATTAAATATAGTTTGGAAAAAGAAAACTCTCTCTCTCTATAACCCACATTCGGCACCCATCCTGGAAGGTAACTTTCCACAAACACAAGCCTATCTAGCTTTGTTCATACAAATCTAGAATAAATATATACAGAAGACAATCTTTCATTTTTCAATTCTAGCTTCCTATTTCTCGCATTATAAAATACAATATTAAAGAAGATGATCTTTCATTGAATGAAAATAGAAAGAATCAATCTTTCGTTATAACTAATCCTATATGACCGGAAGCATCTTTCATGGATAAACAAATATATATATATCTAAAAAGAAAACAATCTTTCACTTCTATCTTTCAATTAATTCAAAGAGAAGAATTAAATATAAGAAGGTGTAGCACATGTATGTATCTTTACATAAAAATTGAATAAAAAATGAGTACACATTATTTTATTCAATCATCAAAATATTTAAATAGCGTAATCTTTAACTTGCATTCTATTTCTTATGGTTTTGAATTTCCATGTTTATATCATCTAAGTTCTCTATCTTTCCATGTTTTTGGGTTTGTCTACCTCTTTTCTCTAATAAAATATTTAGTTTAATACTAATATGTGATTTTTCATGATTTATGAATTCAACTAACTGATTTTACTAATTTTCCATAATAGCATTTAACATGATGAAAACTCATAATGCACATACCTATATGGCTTTTCGAATGAGATACCCAAAAATCATCTTAACTTCCAATGCAAGGATCAAATTTGGGAGTGTAACTCTTTTCTTCATGAAATCAAAATAAGCTTCAATACCTAATAATTCATTATCCTAGTATTTCATCTTCTTTGTGGTTCAAATTCAAAGTTTGTAAAGGTCAAACTCTCTCTATTACCTTGCTCTATTTCTAGAGGATTTTGTGATCTAATTTCTATGAGTTAAACTATGTTTATCAACAAACCTTAAGAAAATATTTCATTTTTTCATCTTTATTTACATGAACGTATTTTTAAAGCAATTTAAAATGGTTTCATACCATGATTCTAATTCCTTCATTTAAATATTGTATAAATCTAAACAAAATAGAACATTCTTTTATCTTTTAGATCTCTACAACAAAACATGTTAGAATAGAGCCTACCTCTGGAATACGATCCAAGTCTATTATGATCACTGATAATGTAAAAATATCTACAATACATCCGGATTCCAATGCTTTTCTGCTCTGCGCTATTCTATATCATGAGCTCTCTCTTCTCTACTTTCTACTCTATATTTCAATTCTCTATTCTTTAGTTCTTTCTCTATTCTATATTCTCTAAAATTCGATGCTAAATCTGAGATGATCATAAGCAATCTTTTACGTCTAGTAGTAATAATCCTAAATCTCTAATGCCTTTTCTCTTCTACATTCCATTCTCTAATCCTTTTTTGTATATGTCTCCCCCTTCTCTTCCAATTCGATGGTCTTTATATAGTGTTTTCATCTACCTTATTTCCTAGTTTTGGGCTATCTCTCATAGTGGTGGATTGATTATAAATGACACCACACATGGTTTAACTGCAATATCATAGTCCTAGATGGCTTTGAACACTTACATGTTCTCCATGCAATGATTTTCATTATCCCTATAGTTGACACCAAATTGACCAAGCCGTTTAAGTTCATTATTACCGGTGGGTTTATGTGGACATATTATGGTTTTTCTTGCAAATAATTTTCTAAGTTTCTAGTTATGCCATATCGACTAGTATCAACTTCCACATAACATGCAAAGTTTATTAACTTAACTTCTTACTACAAATGTCGTTCAAAGATATTAATATTGGTGGGTTTATGTGGGCTTGTAACCCACGTTACATGTTGACCATTCTACGTTATATGGTAAATGGGAAAGCACCACTAGGCTTGGTTATTTGCGGGATAAAGTCGTATTGTATTAAAACACTATGAATACCAAATTTGTCTCCCATTCAAACTCAATGACTTCGATGTAAGTACAAACAATGGTGTTATTTTGTAGAGTCGATACACTTGTCAACTTGCTTCTGCTACAAATAAGGTTACATGGGTAGTTAGTGTTTGTAATCAACCACCACTCCTTTTCAAATTAGTATGCTATGTGGGTTTGTCGGTTATAGAACCAAGTCCCACTATGCGATGTGATTTGCTATAAAATAGGTCTGCCACCCAAATATATAAGTTACACGGTTGATATTGTTATCGACTCCCCCTTGCAAATGGTTTCCGAAATCTTTGCAGCATTCAAGTACATGCCAAGTTGATTTTAATAATGTCAACTTCCTCAACATTTCTTAAATCAATGTATTAATGAATCTACCACTAACCCAAGCAAGTATATATTTATATATCAACAAATATATATATAAAACTCGTTAAACATCTTCTTTAATAAATCACTTTCCATGACAAAATAATTTAATTTCACAAATATATTTACATAAACAATACTTACGTACGTATTTATAGGTATATGATTGAATACTTATTATATATATATATATATATATATATATATATATATATATATATATATATATATATATATATATATATATATATATATATATATATATATATATATATATATATATATATATATATATATATATATAAGTAAACAAATAAATATATAGTTCACTAAATCACACATATCTCCATAAACAGAACATATAAACATAGGGTCAATAGTCATTTTTAAATCATTAACAAATTACATCTCTTTAAACAATAAAGCATAATATTTCACAATCACTAATGTAATTCAAGTCTAATTCTATCACAAACTCCAATTATATATCTAATGCATGCATAAGTATTCTAAAGTGGTGTGTGAGATTCCATTAATTCTAGCAAAGTCCATGAGCTAAGACAACTCTACCTGAACCATGTTCTCACCTTCATCTGCATTCACTAGTTCCTGCATTCACTTGCACTCAATTTCTCATTAGCAATGACAATTCCCAATAATAAAACTATTAGTGATCATTTAATCGCACTTATAGATAATAATATATATCATTTCTTTGCATTTGAATTTCTTTCACATTATCATCTAATTCTTCTAAATTTTCCATTTCCATTTCAATTTCATTTCATTTGCAAAAAAAAAATGTTATTTTTCCTAATTAAATAATTATGGATAAATAGGGTTCGTGACATCCTTCCCCTCTTAAAAGAGACATTGTCTCAGTGTCTTATTATTCTATCATTAAGCACATACTTTCTCAACATTACAAACATTAACCATACATTGTGGTCTCAATTCAAATATAACAGAAATAGTACCATATATACTATCCAAATTTACAACATGTAAATCAAAATAACAGTATTAGAGTATTTCATGCATCAAGAAAATATTACCCTAAGAAAACAAAAGAGGAATGTGACAGTCAATTGTCTTAGTATCCTCCCAAGTAGCACTATCATTAGAATATTGGTCCCACTAGACCTAATACTGAATGAAATCTTTGCTATGTAGCTTAACGCTATATTGATCAAGAATTTGGTTGTGCTTCACTGGCACCATTCCTAGATCCTGTACCCATAAGCAACTGAATTCATAACCTTCAACACATCAAAAGGTCCCACATATCTTGGTACCAACTTGATGATTTCCTTGATAAAATAGAGCTCTTATGAGGCTTCTCCCTCAAAAGAATTTTGAATCTTCAATAGCGAATATCTGAAAGTCTTGTTTCTATTATCATAACTTGTTTGTCGAATGTCTCTTTCAACATATTCTTGATCAATTTCATCTGCTCATCCATTCCCTTAAGCATATTTGAACCAATGATGATCCTATCTTTATTCTATCCCAACAGACAAATGTTTGTCATTTCTCTCATAGAGCGCCTTAATGGGTATCATTCCTTAAAAATGCATGAAAATATTTTTTCGTATACCAACTCAATCCAAAGAAAAATACTTCTCCCACTAGTATTTCTAATCCATGCAATACATAAAAAGAACTTTCCACTATCAGATTAACTCTTTTCTATTCAGTCATCTATCTAAAGATGTCATGTCGAGTAAAATTCAATCTAGTTCCAAAAGATGTATTCAATATTGTCCAAAACCAAAATGTCATCCATACATTCCTATTTCATGTTTATGTTTTTGAAACTCCGTGCAATCGATAAGTTGAATAAATAAATTTCTTCACAAGATTCAATGATTCATCTTTAAATATATCCAAGTATGAAATGTGCAATCTCTGTCAATCTGTTGATAATAACCAACTATCCTATCATGCTTGTCCTTACTCAAAAGCAATTCTTGAATAAATTTCATATTGATTTCCTAGCACCTATACTTAGGTTTGATACAAAAGTCCTATTAGACGACCATGCTCAACTTTCATTCGCTAAACATTGTCCCACATACTCACTACCTTTTCCAAAGTTCTTAGTTTTTTCACATCTTTATCAGCAATCTTTAGAATAACTTGATATTTCCAAATGTTCTAAATAAGGTGCAATATTAACTTTCTCAAGTTTGTGTCTCTAAGTAAGTACATCCTTGATTGATGTTCTTAATTACCCTCAAGTCCTTATCTTAAATCTATCAACTATATGATCCATAAAATCTACTTCCAAAACCTTAATAATCTTTTTCTTCCAAGTGATTGTGAAATAATTGCTATCTCAAGTTGAACTTAAAGTAACCATGGTAGATTAAATTTCCTTGATCTATGAGAGCCCATCATTTGACTTCCTTTTTATTTCCAAATATTCCAACCAACTAAATATTCTTCATACCTCTGACTTCTATGAATCCATTAAGATTTCCAAACTACTAGGTATACTTTTAATCGACAATAATAAGGCAACCACGATGACAGAAAATTATTAACATCATCACATATGTTATACTACTAGCGCAACCTTATACTTAATTATCTCAAATGTGTCTTTATGCCAAAGACCATATATTCTTGGATGTTCAAGGCTCCAAAACCAACTTTTAACAAAAGACATCTTACATGGTCATATGATCTCGAAGGTAAACCCAAGGAAGTATCATCACATAAAATTGACTAACTAATTCAAATTTGTCTATCTACTAAATATATATAGAAAAATATATTTACCTTTGCAAGGCCTATCCTCTTATTCCACACATTGAATTTACTCAAACTAAAAATTACACAAATTCATAGTATTGTTTCCCTAACTGACACAACACCTATGTTTGGTACATTCTCCACTTATTACTCTCTTGGACATAATATTAGGGGTTTTCTTTGAACATGATAAGGAAGGAATGCAATATGAAAGACAATAAAAATTTTAAACATTAGATCAACCACCATAAAGGTTAAGAGAAAAAGAGATCAATTTCAATAATAAATTATAAAATGTGCATAATGAAACATTAAGTCAAGTGTGACCAAGGGCCACAAAATAGAAAATTGGTGAGTCATCCACTTAGAAATATATATATATATATATATATATATATATATAATCAAGTTAATAAGTCAAAGCTAATCCAAAAATCAACGATCAAGTAATCCATCAATAAACAAAATAAAGCATCAAACTGAATACATATCAAATGTACTGAGTGACTAGGAGTAGTCACATATGAGGGGTGTTACAACACCTTGGGGTATCTTTTCTAAAGTGTGCTAGAGAGAGTATCAAACATAGTACCAACAATTTTATCTTTGAATATGAGGACACAAAAATAGAATACAAAATTCCTATGAATATTTCATCATATCATCCATAGTTCCTATCCATATAGTACCTACCCTGTACACTATAGACATAGAATAATATCTTTCGTAAGAGACAAGTTAGAATAATTACTAGTCTAATAAATCAAGCATCCCAAACGTCTAGATTCTAATGACAACCATAATTTAAATATCTATAGTCTCAACTACAAATTTCCTATATAAGTGCTCAACTCTTACTCAACAAACTATCATCCAAAGTATGTGTCCATTAAGTATGCTAACTCTAGGAGATACTCTTTCTCTACCTATCATGACACCATGTTGATTTCGCAAAAAGCGACTTTATTTATCGATTATTCAAAAATAATATCACCAAAATTTATATCTCTTCTCGTGGAGTCAATGGGGTATATCCTTTCAACTAATCTAAACTAAACATAGTTGACTCAATAGGGAGACACTTGTATAGATATTATTTGTCTATCTCTTGAATAGAGTATTCCAACTATTCTTGTCTCCCAAGGGAATGGGGTAGGTGATATTTCCATTACCCTACTTAGTTTGATTAGCTATTTCTTTTTTCTTGCTTTAGGAGTTGATTCTTTTGTTCTTTCATCCTAAAAGTAAACAACTGCCTTCCTCGACCTTTATCATTCTCATCTTTAATATCATGAATTCATTCCATAGTAGGAGGGAAATATTTCTTCCTTAATCAACCACCCTCCTTCTTCTAGGTTGTTGTCATAAATTCACCTTGTAAAAGATTTGCGCTCCTTCTCAATTTGCAAGTATTATACATTAGATATCCAATAGCAATTTTATCAAGAACATGATTTCATTCATAAAGTGAAATCATAGGCCCTAGAGTTATAAACCATGCTGTGATACCAAAATGTAAAGACATAAATCATTCTAACTTAAATAATAAAATGAAATACTCTTTATTCTTAAATAAACTCATAATTCCTTAATAATTCTATTTCATTCCACTTTTCCTTCCATAGCTTCATTTGATCATTCCATTTATATCATAATAAACATGAAATTACTATAAGAGATAAGATTCTTCATTTAATAAATTGATATAGTAGTATCTATTGGCATATGGACACTCCAATGAGACACTGAAGGTGATTGAAGGTTTTGTCATTGATGGCAACCTTACAATCCTATGGCACTGGTAAGGCATTACACCGGCATCAACAAATCACACTCTACACTAGCACAGAGAAAGGAAGAATACCGGCATAGAGGCCGACAGGATTTTTGATATAGTGTATTTCATTTATTATTGTAAAAAATTTGTAAGCCGACTTGATATCATTGTAAAATGACTTAAATATATAAGAAGTCATTGTAGGACATTTTGTAAGGTGAAGGAAAAATTATTAGGCAGACTTATTATGCAAAAAATAGGTTAAGGGGTTTATGTAAAGAGCATAGCAGAAACTGGTATTGAATCTAGCATTGAAGATGCTATTGTAAAGTAGTACAAGTTATTGGATTTATATAATCCACATTGTAAGTTAGTGAGACTTCCCATTTGAGCAGTAGCTCTAGGCACTTGGCCTTCCTGCATGTGCAGGCCCCCTTTTGTAGTAATATTCTCTTATTGGCCAGTAAGTGAATATTGTGGGTCACAATTCCCACCGAGGTTTTTCCCACACTGGTTTTCCTTGTTAAATCATTGTGTTATGGTGTGGTTTTCATGTGTTTTCTTTCATTTCTATTTATTGCATTATTTCTTGCATACCAGTAACTGTTATAATATGTTCTGCATGTTTTAAGTTGAGAAAATCTAATTACCGGTTAGATACTGATTCACCCCCCCCTCTCAGTATCTATGGGAATCCTAACAATTAGTATCAAAGGTTGGTCCTCTATTTTTAGAAGCCTAACAGCTTGAGGAAGATCATGACACCGGTAAAGATGGAAAATCTGATGAAGCAACTAGAAGAAGCTCTCTCAGACTATGATGCAGAAAAATTGAAAAACATCAAACTTGAAGATGATCTAAACGCAGCTCAGGATATCATTCAGACACTTCAAGGGAATTTTACCATTGCAAGAAACAAGAGAAGAGAATTATGTGAAAAAATTGTAAAATGAGAATGATGAAAAGGAATCACTTAATGATGAGATAAGCAAGCTAAAATTGGAGAACATAACAATGAAGAATGAGATGCAGGATATGACTATGAGATTCTATAAAGAAATTGAAGATAGGAAGAAGAATGAAGAAGAATTGACCAAAATACTAAGTGATGCAACAAATGAGAACACAAGACTTAGCTATGAAAATGACCTATTAAAGACAGATCTGATGCACACTTAGAATGACTCAAATGAACTGATGAGACAGAAAGAATTCCTAGAAAGAGATCTAGAAATTGCAAATCAACATAAAGAAAAATTTGAGAAAAGCTTAGAGGAACTTGGTAACTTTCTGAAGAATCAAAAACCTAAAGGTGACACTTCTGGAATTGGCTTTGAAGTTCGAGAAAGCTCCGATACTGCAAACACTCAGGATCATAGCAAACCGGTAAGGCAACCTAATGCTTATAAATTCAATGGAAAATGCTTTAACTGTAATAAGTATGGGCATAGAGAAAATCAATGTAGATCTAGAAATTATCAGAATATCAACACACCCACCGCTCAATGTTCAAAATGCAACAAAGTTGGTCACAACTATGAAAATTGCAGAATGAATGTGAGATGTTATGTTTGTGGAAGATTTGGACATCTATCTAATCAATGTAGAACACAAACCGGCATAGGTTATGGCAAAGCTATTCAGAAAAACAATGTGACTTGTTATGCATGTAACAAGATTGGGCATATTGCAAAATTCTGTAGAAGCAAAGGATCACCGACAGACAACAAAAGTTCTAAGTTGAAGAGGTTAAGCAAGAATTCTCAAAACAATGGATCAGAAAGTTAGACATAAACAATGTTGGGAATACTCCTCCACTGGTAGAACGAATCAATGCTTCACCGGTAGGACATAGTAGCGCTCCACCGGCAGGAAGTTCTTCATCTAATTGAAGAAATCTTCTTTAAGGGCTTGGCAATAAATGTGACATATGCTATTATTCCCTCGGTAAAAGGTAGAGATTTGGAAGTTACTTCATTACCGACAAACAAAGTAAAGTGGCTACTTAACTGGCATGCATTTAATATGGTAGATAGAAAATAGACCTTATAAATTTGTGATTTTAGCTTCATTTCACTTCATCGTGATTTCAAATTTTTGAAGAGTGCAAAATTTGCAGAGCTAGAGGATTTCGAGCGAGAGGCCAAGGCATTTCAACATTCAATCCATCCAAAGGCAGAAAAAGGTATTTATCATCATGGCATCCACCTCTGCACTTGAATACATAGAAAACCCTACTATAGTCGAAGTTTTAAAACACCCTAGGCCCTTGTTTCAACTAGTTCCCGATGTAGCAAAGAAAGATGATTCTGTAGGTGCTTTTTCTCAAATTCCAAAAGGTGTTGTATTTGTTGAAGACCCCAGAATCTACATTCATTGCAACATAGAGGAGTTAGGAAATGAAGAGATTAAAACAATGTTTAAATCTATCATCTGTGATGAATCTAGAAATGTGAAACCGAAACACAAAATTATTGAAACCCTAGGATTTACAGAGATCCTCAACATTCCTGAATTTCCCAAGGATGTGATTAGGATAGTTTGAAGCAGAGTTCATGGAGAATTTTTTTGGTTAAATGCAATTTATAAAATCACCAAGGAAGTTGTCAAAGCAGTGACAAGGTTACCCTCAACTAGTAGAAGACCAAACAAAACCAAGAAGATCTCAAATGACCTAGTTACTAAGCTAACTGGTGCTACATTTGACAAAAGGTCCTTAAGAGTCAATGATGTAACCAACACAAATGTAAGATTTATTAGCATGATTTTAGGGTACAAGACAACTCATGCAAACAGACTCAACTCAGTCTCAAGTTTATGCATTAAGAGTGCTTCTGACATGATAACTAATAGTGTGAAGATTGATATATGTGAGTGGTTGAAGGATGAGTTAATTGACAACTTAGGCAAGATTAAGAAGGATAAGAAAGGTACTTTCAGGTTTGGAAATCTACTAGTATGTTTGATGCTACATATAACCAAACAGGTTCTCAGTATTGGCTACAAAGAACTTGGATTTGATATACCGATAGGTAAATAGCTAACTAAGCTATTCAATAATACAGGTGAAGACAAGGAAAACAATGTTCATGATTACTTTCAAGCATTTAAGGCTAAAATGAAGAAGAGAATTAGGTTATCACAAAATATTGTTGACAAATATAAGGATAACATCTGCTTTGCAATTAAAAAGGATGAAATCTGGATGGAAGCAGTCATCCCTAGGACAATTTGGGTAATAGAAATGGGTTATGAGGTAGATGACCTTATCATTGAGACATATGCTAAAGCACTTCTGGAAGCACTACATGAACCAAAGGAAGAAGTATTTGGTAGTGCTAAGACCATAGAAAAACAAATTGAATCTAAGAGGAGAGTGAAAAAGGTAGAGGCAGTTGTGAGAAGAGGTTCTAGATAGGCAAAAGAAATCAAGGAGACCGTAATGAAACAAACCGGTATCACAGAGGATAAGTTAGCAGCTCCACAACCTATAACTCACTTATCACTGGTAGGTACATCTTCAGAGAATGACATGCCTGCAACTTTCAAAAGAGTTGTAAGAAAAAGATATCCCTCACCAGCAACCACACCCTCACCTAGGAGGACAAGATAGAAACATCAAGCAGTAAGATCTTCTGTTAGGAAGACTACACCAAAGAAGAAACTAACACCCAAGAAGAAGAAGAGGACAAATCAGGACATGGCCCCTCTTGACATACTATTGAATGAAATTATAGAGGAAGGGAAACTAAAGAATATAAGAAAACTGTATGACACTCTGACTACAGATAAAAAAGAACAAGTAGAAAACAGTGTTATATTGCATATGGACATGTATAAGAAATTTATGATGGAAGTGGTAGATGAAGTACCAGATGAGCTATTCAAGAGATTGGAAGCAAGAAGACAAGTAGTAGTAGAACTAGACAAGAAAATCAAGATAGAGAAGCTACTTGTTGTGTACCCGGTAAACTCAGCCAAAGAAATTGGTGATCTAATTGCTGAAGCAAACCGATCAGTATTTTCTACTGCACACTGGCACATTGCATTAATGGTTGGAAGAGTTAATGAGGTGACTAAAGAGATAGAAAATGCATGGGACATATTCCTAGTTGAAAAAGAAAAATAGGAAGAGTACATGAGCTACAAACCTATAAAGGTTTATTAGAAGGACAAGGTCAAGGGTAAAGGAAAAGTTGGTGGACCACCTAGTATCAAAGTCAAATATAATTTAACCCCACCTCCTTTCATTACTCCACTGGTAATAACTACAGAAGATCAACTGGTAGTTGAAAGTATGGATGTAGAGGATGTCAATCCTAATCTTGAAGTCTTATATATAGTGGATGTTGATACACAAAAGATCAACATTGTGCTTGACAAAGATACAATTGATAAGACTAAAATGGCTAGTGAGCCACCAGTAGCTGAGCAAACTTATAATACTCAAGAAAAACTAGCAGATGATAATCAAGGGCAACAGGTAGAAACTCAGACTCAGACTGAGACAGAGCAACAAACAGAGAAACAAGAAGAGCAACAGGCTCTAGAACAAGGACAGGTTCACAAGGAAGCAGAGAAACCGACAACAGGACAAGTACATAAACCATTGCTTAAAGAAATACAAACACAAATAGACTTGGTTACTTCTATCATCGATGGTATTCAGAATGTTGGCTCATGTAATTTGCTACAAGAGTTCAAGACTTTGTACAAAGACTTATGTAAGACAAATTTACTAACAACTGATATTGATAAGAAAATAAGCAAGGTACATGATGAGATAAATAAACTTGCAGATGATTTTGTTAACACACCAGATACTCTATCAGTTTTTGAAAAGAAGATAACAAATTTTGAGGATGAAATACTTAAGTTGGGAAGAGAAAAGGAGAAGATTGAGAATAAGGCAAAGAGTTTAAGGTTAAGACTGAGTCCAAGATTGGACTATCTAGCATTCATGCAGATAGAAATATCTGAGGCACTTGTACAGGGAAAGAGGACATCGGCATAACACATGCAGCATCTCACCGGTACAGTTCAAAGAACAGTGACAGCTATCAGAGACAGCAAAAAGTTTAAGGAAAGTATAAACTTAATTTTGATAGATATATTTCAAATAATGATCACATAGGTACAAGGTTGAGACTACAAATTCTACTGACATCTTGACAACCTTTGTCACTGATGCCAAAGGGGGAGTAATGGTATGAGAAAATTCAAATATCATAGTAATCATATGCTCAGGGGGAGCACACACAATTTTGGTAACATTTTTTTGGACTTCACATTTTTGGATACACTTTTGAAATTTCTCATGAGTGTTGCCGTCAATACCAAAAGGGGAGATTGTTGGCATATGCACACTCCAATGAGACATTGAAGGTGATTGAAGGTTTTGTCATTGATGGCAACGTTACAATCCTATGGCACCAGTAAGGCATTACACCAGCATCAATAGATCACACTCTACACCGACATAGAGAAAGGAAAAATACTGGCATAGAGGCTGATAGGATTTTTGATATATTGTATTTCATTTATTATTCTTAAAACTTTGTAAGCCAACTTGATATCATTGTAAAATGACTTATATATATAAGAAGTCATTGTAGGACATTTTGTAAGGTGAAGGAAAAATTATTAGGCAAACCTATTATGCAAAAAATAGGTTAAGGGGTTTATGTAAAGAACAGAGCAAAAACTGGTACTAAATCTGGCATTGAAGATGCTATTGTAAAGCAGTACAAGTTATTGGATTTATATAATCCACATTGTAAGTTAGTGAGACTTCCCATTTGAGTAGTGAGCTCTAGGCACTTGGCCTTCCTGCATGTGCAGGCCCCCTTTGTAGTAATATTCTCTTATTGGCCAATCAGTGAATATTTTGGGTTACAAATCCGACCAAGGTTTTTCCCACACTGGGTTTCCTCGTTAAATCATTGTGTTATGGTGTGATTTTCATGTGGTTTCTTTCATTTCTATTTATTGCATACCGGTATACTGTTATAATATGTTCTGCATGTTTTAAGTTGAGAAAATCTAATTACCAATTAGAGAGTGATTCACCCCCCCCCCCCCCTCTCAGTATCTATGGGAATCTTAATAGTATCTCAATCATACAATACTTAGGATTTTCAAAATGCCTTAAGTTCAATAAAAAAAGAACACAAAGTAAAGGATGAGATGTGTTCTTTTATCTGCAATCCAAGCTATCTTCAATGCAATTTTTAGAATGGAGAGGAGAACAATATTTAAGTGATTTTTCCACCTCACCTTGAAGCTTACACTTCCCCAAAATTCTTGGTCAATCAAGAATACCCGACCCTGCACGAATTGCTTAGCAAAAAGATCACATGTCTAGATTGTGTTAGAGGATGAATAATATACACTAAGGCTATTAGACTAACTACTATACTTTAACACCATACAGTCTCTATCACAAATATCACCTTCCCAATATTATCGTTTATCCATATTATTAGAATTCCCAAATTGAACAAGATAAGGAGTAACATCATTTCTATATTTTTAGTAACCAAACACTATATTGTTATAGTTCTTAACAATTACACAAAATATTTACGAAGCTAATGATTCTATTTTCAAGATAAAACGGACTCACAAAAGACTAATTTTCTATTCTCTACATGCATTCTACATGAAATGATAAGATTATCTTAATCAATACTCCTTCCTCACCATGATCTATCAAAAATGTAAATTTCATGGACTACCTATAAAGTATAAGAAAAAATTATTTCATTTACTTACATAAAATGATGAACTAACAGGAAAAACAAAACACTTTGGTTTTTAATGCAAAATAAAACAAACATTCCTTAGTACATGCCTCATAATGTTCATTTACAAACAATCAATTATTTTTATTTAATTTTTCAATTACATAAGTTAATAGTATTTATATAATCTTCATAACTAGACAGAGAGAAGAGGGAGAGAATTTCAATAGTCAATCAATTCACACATATGCATGTAAACCAACAAGATCACACAAGTATGACCTAAATTTCTCCCTATATGCCTATCATCTTTATTGTAGTATTTTTCATTTCACTACCAATATAATAGAATGCAAATTGTCTTATCATGATATTTCCTTACATTAAATATGCTACTAATATTCTAGTTTCTAAATGAGATCAATAACAACAATCTTTCCTTACATGCTAACCTTATATCAAAACCACTCACTACTCTTAATTGATACAAATACATCATTAACTATGAACATTAATTGAATATCAAAATATGAGAAGAATAAGGAGAATGAAATTACCCATTAACTAATATAGAGTTATGCAATCACATCAAACACATTCTACATTTATACATCCTATTTATACAAAGTCAATTTGATATGCTAACTGAAACTACATTATTGTACTTGTTCATACAGGTCATTATTCGAATTGGTCATACAAACATACAATGAAATCTTTAATTAAAACACATCCAATTCCCTCCTATACCACTATAACATGATCCTTTACACCTCCAAGATATCTTCTAACATTCAAATACACACTAACCTCTCCAAGGTTCACATAAGGATTTTAGGAAATCACAACATTCGTTCACAATAAGAAGACATACCCAACCATAAGTACACAAAATACAAATATTTTATTTTCTAGAGAGGAGGAAGAAATAAATACATTCAATTCACTATGAATATGTACTCAACATTTTCTATGCAAGTTCTCAAAATTACGACACTCAATTCAATTACATTAATAACAAAAGTGCACAAACATTCTTTTAGACTTAAAACAATTCATTATCCAACCTAATAAGATAATCTAAATAGTATAATATCAGTTAAGAAGGTACATCCAATTTTTCTCTGAAAATGAGAGTAATTTAAGACCTAAACATCTAACCAGAAAACAATGCACATATAATCACACAACAAGAACTAATCATCAATCAGGAAGAGAAAGAACTCAATACACAAATTACACTCATTTAAGATTTTTCAGAGAGAGTGGGAAAAGAAGCAAAGCACAAAACATCTAATATCTTCAAGATCCCAAGCATTAATCACTATCATACATCAGAGGGACAAGCATATGACAAAAAGACTATATACCACACACCAAACTATGGGCACAAGTTATGCTAGAGATCCCGGTGTTTGCAAAACAAGGCTCTAATACCAAGTGTAATGCCCCACCAAGAAATCCTAAATGCTACAACTACAAACACTTGAAAAGAGTGCCAAATATATATTTTAAAATGATAAACATTGCAATAGAAGTTGTACATGTGAAAGACTTAACTCAAACTCCTAAAAGGTTTCCCAACATGAGTTACTTAATTAAACAAATGTTTACTTACGATCAATTAAGAACTTAAGAAACATATTTAACCATTAGGAACTTGGTTATACTAATCAATTGATTCATTCATTCTTTTCATGAGATAACATTAACATTTCTACACTTCATTTTTGATAAAGCATTCAATTACATTACATTAATGAATTAATTAAAGATAGAAATCCTAACATCTAACTCACATCATAATACATTTATTTTACATTGCAAGGATATATTAGTATTACTATTCCACTTAATACATCAAGTCTTATAAATGTTATATAATGATCACATAATATTACAACTTCCATGATGACATACATATAACATATGATACAACCGACCACATAAGGGTCTAAGATATACAAATATGATCCAAGAAGAATAAGAAGGATCCAACTGACATAACTAAATGAAATGAATTCAAGAGAAACATCTAGAGTACCTATGAAGATAACCTCTCGCAAAAAGACACAAAAAAATACCCAATGGAAAGTGGCACTACCACCCAACCATGTGGCCCAAATAGGAACCACCCCTCTATGCTAGGAGATAGTAATAAGGCCCCCCAACAAGAAACAACAAAGAATTGCATGGTGTAACATGTACATCAGGTACTCACACAAGACATAAGCATACAAATAAGACTCCCACAAGAGTGCTCCAAGTAAATCCAACACATGACTACACACTAGTGAACATTAAGGAAGAGTGTCATTGCATAGATGGTATGGGTTATCCTGGCAGGCCTCCATAGGCCTCAGCCCCTATCCTAGGTTATCTTGGTAGCCTCTCCTAAACCCCCTACCCCCATCTATGACTCATGCAGACCCAACAAACCTTTCATGAAGAAAAGGTAGTTAGTTTACCATTTTAGGCATTCCCACTGCATCCCGAGTCTATACTAGCACTCAACCATGAGTGGAGTATAATTAATCTTTATTAATGTTTGAAAGCCAACCCCTATTTATTAATTAATTTATCACTTATCACTCAACTTCTAAGGGGTTATCCTGGCAGCCACTTTGGGCCACTACCCCCACTTAGAAGCCATTCATCTACACAACATCCAAAGAGCCCTAAGGCAAATCACAAAAACCAACTAACACAAGGAATTAAAAAAAACCAAACAAAAGAAAAAATTGGTTATACAAACCTTCTACCAATTTTAAACCAATTGGAGGTGTGACACGAACAATAGGTTTATTCACAAGACAAGACCACAACCAAAATAAAGGAAGTATAGTCACAATCAAAACTTTACCAAATCAGCTTGCAAGATAAACTCGCATTCAACAACATGCCAACATTACATGAGAATAACTCCTTCAAGTCAACACGAAAATCTCTCAAACAAAGTAAATAATCAAAAGGGTATAGTTGCACTCTGAAAACATCCATATTGAGGAATTATAATTATCTCTCCAAATATAATTGAAAACTAATCGTATCTAAATGAATCTCTTTAAATAAATTGACTCCTTCGTGATAAGAAAATCCACAATAGGGAATAACACATAAAAAGGGTCTAAGTAAACATGTACCCCAAATAGACTTGAACAATGCTTGATTTAAAAACCATACAACCTATACAAGCAACTCGTAAAATAAATAAGTCATCATTTAGACAAATATAATTCTTTTCAATTAAAACCAATTTGGCTAAAAATAATTTCCATTCGCCTTCAAATTCCTAATTAATTAAAATAAAAATTAAATACATTTGAAAACTAAAATCATTATTTAAATCAAACTAAACCTTTTCAATTAAAAGTCAAATCGACAACACTTAATTGATGAATATTCATATATCCTTATTTTAACAAAATAACTTACGATTACATAAAATCAATCTTTGACATTTAATTCATATTGCTAATTTCATAATAAACACACACACACACACACACACACACACACACACACACACACAAAAACAAAAAAACACAAAGAGTTACTTATTAAATTCAAAATCTGAAAATCATTTTAAAAATCAATATTCACTAAACATCAGATCAATTTAAAAATAAACTAATACATACATACATACACACACACACACACATACATATACATATACATATATAGATACATATACATAAACACACACACACACACACACACACACACACACACACACACACACACACATATACATATATATACATATACATGTATATGTATTTGTACTTGTATATATATATGTATGTACACACACACACACACAGTTACTTATTAAATTCAAAAGCTGAAAATCATTTTAAAAAACAATATTCACTAAACCTCATATCAATTTAAAAATAAAATAATACATACACACACATACATGTATATGTACATATATGTACATGTATCTACATCTATATATACATGTACATGTACATGTACCTGTATATATATATATGTACATATATATATATATATATATATATGTACATGTACATGTACATGTATATATATGTACATGTACATGTACATGTATATATATGTACATGTATATATATACATGTACATATATATACATGTACATATATATATATGTATATATATGTATATATATATACATGTACATGTACATGTACATATATATACATGTACATGTACATGTACATATATATACATGTACATGTACATGTACATATATATATATATATATATATATATATATATATATCCAACTATCAAAATAACCCATCGAACTAACATTCATTTATTACTACAAAAACCACCCACACCAATCTTTGCGTATCCAACCATGGAGACAACATGATTTTATTCCATGCCTGGGAGGGGTTTACCCTCCCACCTCATAGTGTGGAGGAAGGGACACCACATTGTGGACACCCACCTCCCCACGATTGTGGTGAGGGGACACCAAAATAGTGGTTCCCTCTCCCCACCACGGTGGGTTGAGAGGCATCATGACTATGGTGCCCTCTCCCCATGTCATGGGGTTTGGGCTCCATGACCACCCTCCCCCACCCCAAAATTTCATATTTTTAAATATTTTCTTCTCTCGGATTTCAAAAAGATGAATTTTCAAAACCAAATTTCAAAATGTAATTTCTAGCATTAACAGAAACTGTCCCCTGCCCAGAAATAGGGCATGGAAATTGCCAACAAATGGAATGGTAATACATTCTAAATAATTATTAAACAGTCTGAATCAAAGATTCAATTGTCAAAATTTTAAAGATATTTCACAATCCAAATTTTTCTTCCCAAACACAAAAAATTGAGAAATTTCAAAACCCTATGAACCAATTTTTCCCAAAAGAAAGGAACCAACTTCTTCCAGTTCACTAAATTCAAATTGAAACTAGACAAAGAAACAAACAAACAATCACACAATCTCAAACAATTTTAAAATAGAAGAACAAGTAGAAGAATTAGGCAACCAACCTGCAAAAGCTTTCCTGGAGTAAATTTGAGGAAGAGCCATCCCAACCTCCCAAAATTGCCAGAGTTTTCACTCAAAACCCCAATCACCAGCAGAGAGGATGAATTTTCCGAGAAAAAAGAAAAGAATCCCACTTTTTGATAAATTTCCAAATTATAAAGCAATTCACCCAAAAATCTATTTTAGGGCACAAATTCATTTTTTATGAATAATAGAAAATCTAATTTTATTTAGAACATTAACATGATATATTTAAACAAATTCTATTATTAATTTATTTTTTCAACACAAAAGCCAATTGACATTTTAATAACTAATATGTAAAAATTAACTTTCTTTTTCTATTTTTTCTAAAATAATTACTCAAGACAAAATATAAATTTTCACTAATAATTTAACAATTTCTTTAACTAAATAATTAAGAATAATCAATTATCTAATTAACCACAAAAGTGCTCTAAACTTAATATATTCTTATTTTCAATTTAATAAACACAACATATATTAATTATTAATAACCATACGATATTAACAATTAATTATTAATTGACTAACACAAGAAGAGATCAATAATAATCTTAAGAACCTAGTTGAGATAAGTAAAGAGGCCATGAATAATAGTATGGAGGGGTTGCAAAAGATCAATGCCATGGTGGTGGAGTACAAATCCAACCCTATTGACAGTGATCTTGAAGATAGTAAGAGGAAGAAAGATCTGGACGGTGAAGATTATGCTATTGGTGGCAATAAAAATACGTGCCCTAGTTCTAGAACTAGAAGCAGGACCAACAATAAGGGTACCTCTAGATTCATTATGGAGGAATTGGAGGCAATCAACAAGGCTACCATCTGGAAGAACAAGGAGCATGTGCACTCGCTTGATTGAGTGTTTGTCTGTGTTTTGTTTTGTTGGTTGTTATTCTTTTTGCTTTTATGTTCAGTCTGGGGTGTTCCCCTATTTTGCTGCTAGTTTCTATTTGATTGGCTGATGGCCAGGTTTTGTACAACTTTTCGTTTCGGGTCCATGTAAAATCCATTTATCTTTATCAAAAACTAACACAAGAAGAGAATAATTAATTAAATAGAACACATAACATGCAAAATTCAACTAAAGAAAAATAGAGACATGACCCACATACCAATGTCAGAATAACAACCTACTAGGTGATCTAACAAGGTTGACAAAAGATTGACAATGCTCACAATCGAGCAAGGCTAGGGGTAAAATTAGGGCCTTAGAACTATCTCCTCCACTTCCATTGGGTTGATTAGGTACGCTCAAACCCGTGGAGCTAGGTGGAGTCGGTACCTTGTACCTACAATTCTTGCATCACTGAACCACACATACATATATATATATATAAACATGGTAAACACATCGGTGAAGGAGAATCGTGAGTTTCGCTGTCTCACTGAAATGAGTGATGAGAAATTATCTCTTTGCACCCCATACACTTCCACACATACATGACAACATATACATAGAGCAACTCACACATGAAGTAAATGTGTTAGTCCATTGTTAGTAACACGTAAATAAAATTAACATTTCATCATTTATAAAATACATTACAAAAGAAGAGTTTAAGTCTACTCATTCAAAGAAATAGTTCCTAATCAACATCTACTCTTCCATAAGCAATAATGCATAATCATATTCACCAAATCACACTCTGAAGCATCATACCGAAATAAAACATCACAATCATAATAAATCAACCATCCACGTAAGCCACTAAAAAGTCAACCATGGTCAACGAGGTCAAAAAAGAGTCTTCTTAGGGTAGGGGTACTACAAGAATCATTTATGAATTTGATTAAAAATTGATAAAAATCAATTTACGTTAAGATTAATGTTTAGACTTTTAGAATTTTTTCTCTTATAAAGAAAATAACCAATAGAAGACTAAATTTTTAACTTGAGTAATTTTAAATAATATATATGTTTTAAATTATAAATTTATATTAAATAAAGAATTTTAAGTGTACTTTGTATATATATATATTTAAATTTCCACTTTAAAACTCTTGCGATTCTTTTCTAAAATTGATGTGAAATTTAAATGTTGAAAGATGTTTATAAAATGATGAGAATGAACATTCAATTTTGGATATGCTACTTTTTTCTTAGCTTTTTCTTAATCACTTAACTTGAATATTTAGTGAATGACAACAAAAAATTATAATATTGTCAATAAAATTGTGAAGCTAATATTTTAGTATAGATTGAGTAGTTTCAGGAAATTAAATACTCTTTTAAATAAAATTTTGCGCTTGATTAAAAAAACACCTTTTGAGTTGAGTAAAATTTCCTACTTGGTATATTGAAAATCATAATTTAGTTGTTTGAATAATAATGCACCTTTTTAATGGGATCAACTTCCCTCCTTGGTGGATTTACATGGTAGCGTTTCCATTTCAATTTGGAAGTATTCCTAATATTACTTTGATATTAGTGGAAATTAAGTAAATGAAATCATTTCCATTTCACTCATAATTCCTCCTATTATTACAAGATTTAAAGAATGAATTAGATTATATATCTATAATTTACTTTGATTAACTATACTTAGTTATGTATCATTAGAGGAATAGTTCCACCAAATTTTACTTTGCACATAATATCCATTATACAGTATGAATGAGTCTCTAATAATAGCTTATCTAAAAATCGTATGGTAAGAGGGAATAAGATATTTTGAGTGATTGTATGAAAATTTAAGATCGATTAGTTGAGGAAGAAATTTTTAAGTGGTGATGCACTTTATTCAATTTGTCTTTGAAAGGATGGAGGTTTAAAATAACTCAAATAATAAATTATATAAATAATAAATTTCTCTACTTTGATAAGAATGAATCTAAAAATACTAGTTTAATATGAGAGATACCATATAGTATATGAATACTAAGAAAAATAAATCCACTTTTTATTAATGATAATATGCGGAAGGGAAACTTGCAACCAAGTCTAATAATTAATCTAGCTTTTAATATGAGATACCATATAATATATGAATGCTAATAAAAATAAATCCACTTCCTATTAATGATAATATGTGGAAGGGAAACTTGCAACAAAGTCTAATCATTAATCTAGCTTACAAATTTAGTCTTGGATAATAGTATCTTTTGTAGGAACATACAATTCTATTAGGTTAATTCAACAAGTTGATATTTTTAAAGGGTGAATAAATATGAATAATGCATTCCGCATCAATAAAGTAATATGCAAAGTCCCCATGCTTAGATTTTTTACCTAATATTTTGATTGGTACCATCCCACCATAATTAGCAACATTGATTCGTAGGAGAAAATCTAACATACAACATATAGGTTACTTTAGTTTTTGGGAGGGTTTCATTGTAAGCTTATCGATTTGTGTTATATTTTTAGTCATACTTTTTGTTATGAAGTTTAATGGCCTGTTATTTACTTAGTTGGTTAGCTATTACTTTTAGTAGTTTAGTTTGGATGTTATTCATCCATTGGACATTTCGTTTATGTTTTTTATTATTTAATTTTTCTGATGGTTGGTATGTAGTGTGCTTCTAGTTGTTTTGTAATCGTGGATGCTTTTTTATTCATTTGTTGTGATGTTAATAGTATGGGACCAAAGCCCTTCCCTACTTCTTTAATAAAAAACATCAGGGTTGTTTGAACGTTCCTTTCTTGTCTACATCTATTTGAATATGTCCTCAATCTTTGTTATGGTATTATGTGTTTTATTTTTTATATATGAAATATGTTTTCTTTTACTTATTTTCAAACAAGTAAGCTAATTATTTATATTTGGTGTACAATAATTGTAAATTTATTATTGAATGTTATAGTGGTGAAGAGTTTGATATTTAAGTAGCGTAAATTGAGAATTGTATTAATGTTATGGTTCTATGACTTAATTTTTTGAAGTGTAATAAATTGACTATTTATTAATTATAGAATGTTTCACTATAGAAATATTTTAGTTCAATAAGATTGCCTCTTCTTTTAAATTTATTATATTTTAGATTGTCATGATTTTATGTAATTATAATAATAAAAAATAACGTGTTTATTTATTTTTCTTATATGTTTTTTCTTTATGTATTTCAAACTTTGACAATTAGTAAAGAAGATGGTATATATTGGTATGTAAGTTGGCAATTCAATTTACCATACCTTGTCTTTATAATCTTTCACTCACATAATTTATTTTTCACATCTATCAATTCATAAAGCTACATTATAATTTACAAGTATAGAGTTGATCTAGGTCAATTCAATTATCATAGATATGTGCTTCAAAACATCGAATCTCTATTTTAGGATTTTGGACTATGCTTTCCTCCATTATTAACTATTATGAGCCAATTAAAATATAATTTAATTTAAATTGCACATTAAGTGTGTATTTAAAGATAAACCTTTAATCCAAAAGAATCACCAATGAATTTGATTACAAATTGATAAAATAAAATTTCCTTAAGATGAATGTTTAGAATTTTAGAATTTTGTCACTTCTCTATAAAGAAAAAAATGAATACATGCCTAACTTTTTAAGTTGAATAATTTCAAATTATATATATATATATATATATAAAGTGATATAAAATGTAGAATTTTAAGTGTAGTTTATGTTTATATTTATATTTTTTCCCTTTATAAGTCTTTAGATTTTTTTCCACTCATTCTGAAGATACCCTTTTGATGAGGATGCTTTCTTCCATATTCGGAATCGTAGACATCCTAGGAAGGAAAATCCCACTCCTAGATGGACTCATGGGTATGAAACCAACAATGAATATTTTGAGTATGTTCCTTCAGAGGAGTATGTCCCCGATTCCCTCTGCCTTAGCTCTACTATGAAGGGTAAAACCTCAGTTGATCAATCATATAAATATTCTAAGAAGTTGAAAGATAAGAAAAAAGGGCCGAATTTGTCTTTATTTGACCATTGGGGCCAAAAAGGCATCTAGTTTTGTCCATGTCAAAAAGACCTTGAAGAATTGAAATGTTAAAAAGAAATTTGTTGTGATGGCTAGAGACAAGGTTGATACTCCCAATTTTGAGGGGGGCCCACAAGGGATAGATTTCCACATCGAGATCCATATTGATACTATGAAAGGTACCCCTATGTGAAAGGATAAGGGTTCCTCTACCAAACGATCAGGGGATATGCTCATGGTGGTCAAGGATGTGATAGAAAGATAGGTTAATCTTTTTAATTTGATGGTGTTGAAAATCAATGTGTATAAGGAGATGGTTAATCCCCTTTATGATAAACTGAAATAGGAACAATTGAGTGTGAACAAGCCTATTCCTATGGAGAATGCAAATAAAATTCTCACCCTCATTCAAAATGTTGCTAAGGATGTAAAAATAATGATACTAAATCATGAGGAAAAGATAAGCTCTCTTAAAATTACCATTGAAAAAATCCATGTTAGGCATATTGCATAAACATAACTCAAGATTTTAAAGATGAGGATCTTTTGAAAACGACTCCAGTATATCATCTACACCTTATTGCATCATATCCTAGCAATACTAGAACCACATACCTCATCTGCACATACCAACAATGAATACATATATAACATCCTAGCATCCACATATACCATTTGGACCAAACCAAATAACTAGTTTGATATCATTGACAACAATGACAATATTCACACAAGTCTAACAATCTTCGCCTTTCTCATTGCTGGCATAATATATTGTCTTGCAACTCCCCCTAACTCATATATCTCCTTACTTCAAAACCTTTCTCCAATTGCCACAATCCTTTCGCCCCCTTTGACACAAAGAAAAAGGAATGCTTTTGACGAAAAAAAGGAAAGGAAAGAAAGAAAATGAATGCTTTCATCTACCAAAATATTTGGTTATTGTTGCTACTAGGACATGTTGTCGTCATTGATGTCAACATATTCCTCTGTTTTGGTGTTTTAGTGATTGCAGAGTGTTGATTTGGATTGTTCATCTGTTTGTTATGTTGAATCAATTAGAGGTACTTGATTTAGTGTTGGTTTCATTATGCTATGTGGCAATTTGATCGATTTATGGATTATAGTATGAGGATTGGTTTTTCAGTGTTCAATGTTGTAGTGCTTTGGTATTTGATCTGTTGTGCTCTAGAATGATTATATCTTGGGTTGTGGGTTTGGAAGAGCATTTTGGATGTTCATGTGTATCTTCAATTCAAATGGTTCATGATTTGGTGCTCCACAAGTTATCCTTCTAGTCCCAGTTGCTGTTGTTGAGTGTTCTTGAGTATCAACGTGTTGATTGATGAATATTTGATTAAGTGGTGTTGGTGCAACTATTACGACTATTTCTCATGTGCTTGTTGGTGTTTCCTAATCACATCCTATTTGTTTTGGTGGTCCACATTTATCATTTTGCGCATTAGTGAGGATATTATGGGTCCGGTGATGTTCTTCGTATTATGCGATATTTTTCAGTGTTGTAACGTGTTGCAGATGATCTTGGTGAGATTTATGGTGGTGTTGTGTGTTCAAGGATTTTATTTGGGTCCATGCTATGTTGTCCTAACATTGTATTGGTTTGGTGGTTGATCTATGTATCGTGTGATGTAATTTTGTAATTCTAGGTCTTCGGGGTTGAGCTGACCTTGTAATCGAGGTTGATGATTTGTATAAATAGGTGACCTATTCATGTAATTTATATATTAATGTTGTGTTTGCATTATCAGACAGTGGTGTATGTGCAAACAAGTGAATTCATCTTTTGGCGAGAAGTGTATAGAAGAAAGAGTTGCAGCATAGATAAATGTGCTTAACTACAACTATCATCAGGCATTAAAAGAGAAGGCAAAGACCCTTAAATATATTTCTAAGGGTAGTTCAGATTTCCCCTCTACTTCTAGGAAAGATGATGAGAAGAATGTTGTGGTTGTTCAACTAGGTGTGTATATTGGACTTGTTCTTTGTCCTTTTACCAGAACTTGAAGCCATGATAAAGGTAAGATTGAACATGCCCAAGTTTTTCATGATGTTTTGAAGATCAATAAAAATGTTATTAGGAATAATTTTGACGTTTAAAAGATGCTAAAAAATCTTTAATAGGTTGTCGGGTTGGGGTACCCCATGTAATGCCCGCCAAAATACCCTAGAGAAATAAAGCTAACTAACTATAAATAGAGATAATTTTTTTTAAAGAAGACATCATCTAATACAACACATATAACCATCTACTCATATGCATTAAACATGCATTTAATATAATATACACTTAATAACAAGAACATTTAAGCATATTCATATGAACAATAACATAATCAGAAATAAACCCAAAACTAATCTATCTTCCATAGGGAAAGGCATTTATGACAAGATAGTTGACTCATCCCTAGTCAAGGTGATTAGGAATGTGCAAGTGATTAGGAGGAGTGGTTAGGTGGATTGATGAGGGATTAGAATGCAAGTGGGAAAGTTAAGAGGATGGGACATGAGGAGAGAGAATGACTAGAAGAATTTAAAATTAGAATGAACATTTACATTAACTCGTAACCTAAACCCTACTCTTTATAATTCCAACAATACTGATCCAAATGTTATCTATGAACATTTACATTAAAAGTTGAAGTTATATATAAAAGATTATATTCATAAAGTCATCATCTTAGGAGAACCTTGCACATCATGAATTAATGAAACAACAAATTAAAAAACACTTAAAACTTATTTTTAATGGAACCGATTCATCAATTCATCTACTAACATCAACCAACTACAATAATCGATAATATCTTGGAATGGTATTTCTTTAATTTGCTCCTCAAAGGCTTTTGTTCATCAAAGACTTTTGTTCCTCCTTAAAAGATCCACTTTACGAGCCAAGAATTTGGACTTGTTATGTCACAAATATTTCCAATTTTGAATTTCCACCCTTCTCGGCACATCAGTTTTACTATGTGTGCTTTAATGACCCTACAATCAATGTGACACAAATAGAATATTAATTATTGTACATGAATTATGTATACTTTTAGATATCTGTCTAAATCCACAACTGTAATATTTAATAAAAGCCAAATATCTAATGAGACATTTTTTTTATTGTTGTATTCTCTTTGCTTTGTTCAATATAATTTTTTTTTTTTATTGATTTCTCTTTTAATTGCAAGTGGCTCTATTACCTAATGCACAATCGAAACAATGGAGGATCAGGATGGTGACATAGACATCCATAATTGCAGTGACTTCTCGGCACATCAGTTTTACTATGTGTTCTTTAATGACCCTACAATCGATGTGACACAAATAGAATATTGATTATTGTGCATGAATTATGTACACTTTTATATAGTCCAAATCCACAACTGTAATATTAAATAAAAGACAAATATCTAACGAGACTTTTTTTAAAATTATTTTATTCTCTTTGTTTTGTTCAATATAATTTTTTTTTTATTGATTCCTCAATCAATTGCAAGTACCTCTATTATCTAAAGCACAATCGAAAGACTGGAGGATCGGGATGGTGACATAGACATCCACAATTGTGGTGACTTCTCGGCACACCAGTTTTACCATGTGTTCTTTAATGACCCTACAATAGATGTGACACAAATACAATATTTATTATTGCGTATGAATTATGTACACTTTTAGATATATGTCCAAATCCACAAGTGTAATATTTAATAAAAGACAAATATCTAACGAGACCATTTTTTTTATTATCGTATTCTCTTTGCATCATTCAAAATAAAAAAAATTAATTTTTTTTAATTGATTCCTCAATCAATTGCAAGTGCCTCTATTACCTAATGCACAGTCAAAAAATTGGAGGATCAGGATTGTGACATAGACATTCACAATTGGGGTGACTCCTTGGCGCGCCAATTTTACTATGTGTGCTTCAATGACCCTACAATTGACGTGACACAAATACAATATTGATTATTGTGCATGAATTATGTACACTTTTAGATATATGTCCAAATCCACAACTGTAATATTTAATAAAAGACAAATATCTAATGATTTTTTTTATTATTATTGTATTCTCTTTGTTTTGTTCAATATAAAAAAAATTAAATTTTTTAATTGATTCCTCAATCAATTGCAAGTGCCTCTATTACCTAATGAACAATTGAAACACTAGAGGATCAGGATGGTGACATAGACATCTACAATTGCGGTGACTTCTTGACATGTCAGTTTTACTATGTGTGCTTTGATGACCCTAAAATTGATGTGACCCAAATAGAATATTGATTATTGCACATGAATTATGTACACTTTTAGATATATGTCCAAATGCACAACTGTAATATTTAATAAAAGACAAATATCTAACAATATTTTTTTTAATTATTGTATTCTCTTTGCTTTGTTCAATATAAAAAATAATAATTTTTTTTAATTGATTCCTCAATCAATTGCACAATCGAAAGACTAGCAGATCAGGATAGTGACATAGACATCCACAATTGCGGTAACTTCTCGGCATGTCAGTTTTACTATGTGTGCTTTAGTGACTCTACATTCAATGTGACACAAATAGAATATTGACTTTTGCATAAATTATGTACACTTTTCGATATATGTCTAAATCCACAACTGTAATATTTAATAAAAGACAAATATCTAACTAAACTTTTTTTTTATTATTGTATTCTCGTTGCTTTATTCAATATAAAAAAAAATATTATTTTTTAATTGATTCCTCAATCAATTGCAAGTGCCTCTATTACCTAATACAGGACGGTGACATAGACCTCCACAATTGCGGTGAGAAACTTCTGTTTGATAATGTGCCAATATTAAGTAGTAGAAATTACAGCTTACCAATCCTTTTCAGCTTTAGAAAAGAAAATCAACCCTGAACTTATCGTAGAGCCGGACATCTCAGCGTATTTATATGTGCAATCTATGTATGAGTTGCAACGATAATCGCAGCTCTCTAAGTAGTCCATTCATTTGTGATGGGGCAAACGCTGGCTGTTGTGAATTATCTTCCCACGCTGGCTTCACTCATTTCCACATTTGTTGCTCTAGCTTTTCTGTTGTCATCAAGTAAATAGAGGAAATGGCCTCCATCTCCACCAAGGCTGCCATTATTGGGCAACTTTCATCAACTGAACAAGGGTGAAAATCTTCTTTCCAGCATGACAGACATGGCCAAAACATATCGTCCCGTCATGACAGTTTGGATGGGACCATCGCCACTTATAGTACTCACCTGCTAAGCTTCAATCTGGGAGGCCTTGGTTACCCAGGCCGCCAGTTTTTCTGGTCGGCCTCCACTCCACTCTAGGCAATTTACTAGTGCCTCCTTTAGGACTATGATTAGTTCTCCCTACAACGAACACTGGATTAAGTTCAGAAGAATTCTGCACAACAATGTTCTCAGCCCCGCCCACGTTTCATTTCAGAGCTCTTCTCACCAGGCAGGTTTGGATAAACTCATCAACAAATTGGAAAAGGAGATGAGACAGAGCAATGGTGTGGTGAGGCCCTTCGATGCCCACTTATTGCCCATGAAAATCCAGGCAATGAATTTTATTGCCCACTTATGCTTTGGCTTGGACTTTCAAGACGACAATTTCTTGTCCAAGCTGGAAGAATTCATAGCTGAAGATATTAGTTTAAGTAAAAGAGGAGATATGTTTCTGGATTCATTTTCTCTTGCTCGTTTCTTTGTTTCTTCATCAATCAGAACAGAAAGGAAATGGAAGTCTCTGAGAGCTGATGTTTTGTGTCTCCTGGTGCCTTTAATCCAATTTGCTCGCAGTTATAGAGAATACTTTAAGCGAAGTGCTCCCAGCAGTTTCTTGAACTGTTTACTGTCCATTGACGAAGGGGAGGAAGGTGAAGACAAGTCCAAGTTATCCGATGAAGAAATAGCTTTCAACTTGCACGAGCTTTTCCTTCTTGCACATCAACGGCCATAGAATGGGCTCTTGCTTACCTGATAACCAATCCTCACGTCCAAGAGAAGGCACATCAAGAAATAAGCGAAGCGACGGGGAACGGAAAAGATGGGTATTTTAGTTTAGAGGATCTGAGGAAGCTGCCATACGTGCAATGTGTGGTGAAGGAAACGCTGAGAAAAGAATTAATTGCACCGCTCGGGATGATTCAGCAGTCGGAAAACGAGTGTAAGGTGATGGACATCACCATAGCCGCAAAGTCACGAGTCCTTTTTAATCAACATAGCGTGAACAACGATCCTGAGGTGTGGAAAGAACCGGAGAAGTTCAGGGACGAGAGATTTTTAGGGAATAATGAGGTGAGAATGGCATATGTTGCGTTTGGAGCAGGAAGGCGGGTGTGCGCAGGAATGGACGTTGCCAGTGTGTATGTTCCCATCACTCTTGCCAATTTGCTTAAATCATTCGAGTGGGGATGTGTTAAGGAAGGTAGTCTTCCCGCTCTTGCTCGGGATATTCAAAATGTGCTCATGTCCATGAAATATCCATTGGAAGTTCGAATCACACCTCGTCCATCATAAACAGATATCCTAAGTAACATACAACATACGAATTGCTTCAACTTTACTTGCTTGTCTATGTCCTCGATCTTGTATGATATTTGTGTGTTTGAGTTTCTATATAGGTCTATAGGTCTATACCCATATAGTATATGAAATATCTTCAAATAGGAAAGATAATTATATGTACTTGTTTGTAGGATAAAGTGTAAATTTATTATTGATTGTTATGTGGTGAAGAATATGATATTTTAGCATGGTAAAAAAATGTTATGGTTTAATGACTTAATTTTTCAAAGTATAATAAAGTGTCAGTTATAGCAATATTTTATATAAGAAATCTAGGTTTTTTTTAAATTTCTTGTATTTCAGATTGTCATAATTTTTACGTATTTTGTTTATTTATTTTTCTTAATTTTTTATATTTATAATAGAAAGTTTTATTATAGCAATTAATTGTATAAGAAATCTAGTTCTTTTAAAAGAAAATTATTATATTTCAGATTGCTATAATTTCTATGTAATTATAATTATAAAAATTATGTGTTTATTTATTTTTCATATATGCTTTGAACTTTGTTATTTAAAATATTTTAAAATGTATTAATGATATAAAAGGTATTATATCTAAGTTGGCAATTCAATTTACCATAACTTATCTTTATAATTGTCACAATTTATTATTCAGATCTATCAATTCATAAAGATTAGATTTACAAGTGTAGAGTTAGTCTAGGTCAATTCCAATATCATAGATATAAGCTTCAAAACTTTAAATCTCTAATGTATGATTTTGAACTATGTTTTCATCTATTATTAACAATCATTAACTGATTAAATTACTATTTAATTTAAATTAAATATTAATTGTCATCTAAAAGAATCACCAATGAATTTGATTTCAAATTGATAAATTAAATCTTCCTTGAGATGAATGTTTAGAATTTTAGAATTTTGTCACTTCTTTATAAATAAAATTACAAATACAAGTCTAACTTTTTAACTTGAAGAATTTTAAATAATATCTATGTTTTTAATTATAAAGTGATATAAAATATAGAATTTTAGTGTAATTTATATTTATATTTATATTTTTTACCTTTTAAGTCTTCGGATTGTTTTCTAAAATTGATGTGAATTTTAATTGTTGAAAAATGTTTATAAAATGATATTAGTGAACCTTCAATTTTTAATATACTATTTTTTTAAGATTTTACTTAATTAACTATCTTGAATATTTAGTGTATGAGAAGAAAAAAATGTAGTATTTTCAATAAGATTGTGAAGCCAAACTTTTAGTAAAAATAGAATATTTTCAATGGGTCTCCAATTTATGTGTTGATTCTCTATCATATAATATAAATTACACTGTTTTAAATAAGGTTCTCTCCTTGAGTGAAAAAATATCTTTTTGAGTTGAGGAAAATTTCCTCTTTTGTGTATTGATAAACATAATTTAGCTATCCAGGTCTAGTAATGCACCTTTTGGGTGGGGTAAGATTTTCTCCTTGGTGGAATTATATGGTATCTTTTCCACTTAAATTTGGAAGCCTTCCTAGTATAACTTTGATCTTAGTGACAATTGAATCAATGCAACAATTCTCACTTAATCATAGTTTCTCCTATTATTACATGAACTAACCTATTTTCAAATAATATTCAATAACATTTTTTTTCGTTATTTCAAAAGATGAATTGGATGTCTCCAATGGACATATCTAACAATGAACTAGATTGGATATCCTTTTTTTTTACTTTGATTAACTATACTTAGTTGTGTATTATTGGGGAAATAGTTCCACCAAATATCACTTTCCACATAATATCCATTATACAATATAGATGTGTCCAATAATAGTCTATCTAGAAATTATAAAGTAAGAAGCAATGAGATCTTTAAAGTTATTGTATAAAAAATTAAGATAGATTACTTGAGCAAGCATCCCTAAGAGATACCTTATTCAATTGGTATTTTGTAATGATGGAGGTTTAAGATCACTGAAAGAATAAATTATGTAGAAAAATATATTTACTTAAGTATTTATAGTATTTAGATTTTAAAGTAACTTAGTATTTATATTTAATGTAAAGTCATATATTTAAAATCAATGTAACTTTAATGTTTAAATTTAATGTTTAGTACTTGAATTTAATTTATAAATTTAAAAGTTTTAGTATTTGAATTTTTATGTTTTAGTTTAATCTCTCTCTCTCTCTCTAGTTTTACATTGAACATGAACTTCTTTGTTCAACACATTTGGAAAAATAGTAAACTAATAATTCTTCATTTTTTTAATATCTATGCTAGGTATTGATGTCCTCTTTCCAACTAAAAAAAAGGAATTTTGATATATATAGAACAAGTTATGAGCTCAAATGTACACCTATGTCTAAAATAGAATTAGTATGACTTAAAAAATTAATAAAATAAAAATATTAAACATATCATTATTAAATCAACTACTGGCATTAGCTATCAATGTTACAAACCTAAATTATAAATAATCAAGTTATATCATTTATAGAAAAAAAAGTTGTGTGTTTTAGAATGCATGTCTCTCTAAAAAATGTTGTTTTCTATTAAAAACTAATTTAAAAAGGAGATGGAAAAAGATTACAAATTGATTAAAGAAATTTACAAAAAAGTATTTTAAAAATTTGCAGAAAAGCTGTTATAAATTAGTATTTTACATCATCTTCAAATTTTTAATGGTTTAATAGTTACACATGTTAGAAAGTGAAGTTTTTTTTTAAATGTTCATTTAAGTGTCAAAGTTGATCAAAAAGTGTAACCTGCTATTGTGACATCACCATTTAAAGACCCACTATAGAGTACTTGTTGTTGAATGCATTTGGAGATCTCAAATCCAAGTCTCTATAATCATCTATATCAATTTTTGGATAAGTGTTGTTTTATTAAATGAGAAACCTTGAGTGTCATTGAATTTTTTTATAATTTGAAGTTGTAAATGATTTGAAGAGGATGCTTGCAAGGAAAGGAGACTCAAAAGATCGCAGATGCAAAGGTTTAATTTGAGAGCACTCCTTGTGAACTTAGGAGAGTGATTCCAAAATAATGGAAATATTATTGTCATTGATTTTGAAAAGAAGACATTGATATGGGTTGTAAGCCCCAACTTCCTACTGAGAAAGTCAGTTGAGGTTGTTCCTAGTTGGAAGTGAAGAAAATGATTGTTGGTTAAAGAGAAATTGTTTCCAACAAAAGAAAGGTAGCAAAAGTAGTTGTTCCATATAGGAGAAATAAGGAAATTGAGCTATATATATACAAATCAAATGTGTTTTTTAGGTTTGTGGTAATCCAAAACCATTTGTTGTCAGGTCCATGGTTAACCAACACCACTTGTATGTAAGTTGTTTGGTTAGTTGAAACCAACTGAGTGTAGATTATATGGTCAGCTAAAATTATTTGTGTTCAAAGTTTATGGTCAGCTAAGAAACCATTGAATAATTGTATTGGTATGTAACATGGTAAATCTAAGCTACAAAAACTAAAACAAAATTAGCTTAAATTAAAATTTTGAGAGATAATGAATGGTTTTGCCTAGAAATTAAAAATCAACATTTAATTAAGAATGATTGAATAAGAATAAATATAATAAGAAACTAACTGATAATATCTACTAAAAAAATTATTCAAGAGAAGTTTAGGGTTTACGTATTCTTAGATACCAATTTGAAACATTAAGTAATCATTGCAATTCTAATATGGGGGAGAGTATCATGAAGGATTGTCCACCCAACCACAAACTTAATAGTCTCATGTTTCACTTCCAATAGAATAGGCCCAACCCTTCACACTATATAAATGGATGTTGGATCTAATGCCATTTGATATCAGTGTTTGATCCTACACAACCCTAGTCAATCGTACACCATAGGTAGTTCCTAACTAATTGGATCTTTGACCGGGTTGCAGATTTGGACCAAATGAACTAACTAACACAAACATATTGTAGCATTATCTTGGCCAAAAGTTTTTATAAGTTTGCATCATGTTAATGTGTGTAGTCATTGTTCATCACCCTACTTGACTAGACCATAAAAAGTGATAGATTTCGAAGCCATCAAGAATATCTATTTTCTAACTACATACTAACTATATATCTAAGGCTTACACATGTTTTTACTTAAAAGAAAACAAACTTGATTTAATGTCCACTAGTTACTATTATTTATTCATTATGAAATGATTTTCATAAGTGTTTATTTTATTTGTTGATGATAGCTACAACTTTCCATACCTATTCTCATGAGCTAGCTAACTTGCTCTCTCCTATTCATAGGTATGGGAACTCAGTTTACCACTATGCAATATTTATCTTTTTAATTGTTAATTATTCTACGAATCTCATTAGATCTAGAAGTTCCTAATTGTAGAATTCATAGAACTATTGTGTCTATTCATTCGTGGTATCAGAATTTTAATTTCTAACTTTAAGTTTAATGTTTCAGTTCTATTATCAAATTTTAAGTGTGTAAGCTGATTCTACCCATGGCCGAGTTAACCAAGTTTTACTTTTCACGTCTGCTCTGGTTCCCAAATTAGTCATAGCTTTCCAATTCAAAATCTGTATCTACATCAAATGATTCCTTCCTTATGAATTCGTACGTGTATATTTGTATACAATACTAGATTAATGGTAAAGATAACAATATTATGTAATCTACTTCAATTCATATTCGAGTAACTATAGAAGTCATATCTCTATTCATTTCTTATGTTGCATAGTCTAGTTATCTCTTAGCTACGCATGCATCTAGCTACTCTTCGTAAGCAACAATTATTAAGAAAGAGTACAAGAATATTGTCTCTACTAAAAGAAGCTTTTCTTACATTCAAACTCAACAAAGCTTTTATTATTTTCAAAGAAAACAAACAAGCACTATGAAAGGCACATAACCTAGTAGAGTTTGTTTGCAAGCACAATGTGAGAACACTTGATTTAATGTGGAAGCTAACTACCTTCCCTTTATCCTCTTTCAGTTGTGTTTCCCTACTTATGTTTTGGTTCTTACTATCCAAGATGAATTTTGAGTTAGTGATACCACAAAATGCCAAAGATGTCTCCAACAAACGCTATGAACTTCTGTATATATTTTACAGACCTCAAAATTACTCAATGTTTATTGATAGTGGATGGTTATCAACATTTCAATCCATTTCGAGCCAAATTCCTATCATTAACATTGAATTCCAATTCTTGTAATATGCGATAAATCCATTCCATTATCATTTGAAAGGAAATAATATGAAATATGGTTTAAGAGAATGTTGTTTAAATTCCATTCACGCCGACTAAAATCTTATGGTTCTTTATTTTGCTTGCACATAAAATTCATTACAAAGTTTGAGATGTTAATATAATTCAAAAATCACATACATAAAGCAAGCTACACTCAAGTCATCGACGTGTTCAATTCATTTTACATATGTTACTATCTGAAAATATAGTTGGAAATATATATATATATATATATATATATATATATATATATATATATATATATATATATATATATATATATATATATGTATACATACATACATACATACATACATACACACACACACATATATATATATTGATATGATGTTAGGATCTATGACTGTTGCACGTAAAATGTTAATTTTTGCAATGATTAAATGAAGGTTTTAAAATTATAATCAAATTGCTTAAATAAACATAATAATCAAATAGCAATGATTTAACCAAAGAGAGAAATAAAAGAGAGGATAAAACACAAGTTGATGATGGAGTTTACCAAATGGCTACATCTCCGAGTCCATCTCCAAAGGAGTGACCGATCCTTGATTATGCTCCAGAAAGAGGTTACAAGGTCTTGAACTGTTACAAAGTCTCGTTGCGTCTCCTCGGATGATAATGAATTACAAATGTTCTTCTCTCTCAAGTACAACAAACTTGACTTCAAGCTCCCAATGCACAGAGACAAACAATTCACTATCACAAGCTCTCCAAAAATCTTCTCACACTTCTCTCACCATTCTCCAATCTCCAATGTCTACCAACACAAAAATCAACCCCCCTTAAATACAATTTTACTTGCTTGAATTGGGTTAAAACAATAATATTTTTAAATCCCCAATTTTTGAACTATATTTCTAAACAAACCCTTAAAATACCATTTAATCTTTTAAAAATCTCAACCCGTTTAAATACATGGCTCATATAGTTTGAGCTTTAACAATATATTTCTCGGGTTGGCTTGAATATGGTTTAATGTATATTTTAGGGACCTTTTTATTTTGGATCTCCACCACATTCCACAAAACTCTAAATTGTTGAGTCGTATCCCGAAACAACCGCATGGTATAATGGTAGGGAGCAGAAGCCCATAACTATGGGGTCACTAGTTCAAACCACTAGTCCTCCATAATTATTTATAGGGCGTTCAATAGTCCTGAAATAGAAGTGGCAGCAAAACATATATGAAAAATCTGCATAGCCTAGCGAAGGAGAGTGAAAATAGGAGAGCAGAGGTTAGGGGTTTGAATCCCTCTCTTGCCAAATTTTAACAGCCAACACAAAATTTTCCAATACACCTGGAGAAACCAAATGGGTGCCATATTTTTAGAGCGTCTAGAACGATCTATTTTGGTGAAATGTTTATCCACCTGGATCAATCCTCCCCACTGGAGAACTTTTGGACCTCCAAAAGTTGCATTTATTCAGAAATTAAGTGAGAGCATGGCCTCTCCACTTGTCCTATATCATTTGTCCATTTCTACACTTGGCTCATCACCACAATCAATACTACAACAATATTGTTGAACACATGCATCATTCTATCACTTCTATAAACATCTACATCAACTGCTTCAGCTACTAACCAATAACCACTGATTAATATCAAGCTAAATAATGATGCAAATATAAAAGTGAATGAATCAACAACATTTCTATCTTTCACAATAGGAACATTTTTATGCAAGGGAGCCTCCAAACTCCCAACCACAAGCTGAGGACTTGGATAATCAATGCTTTCATTTGTTGTCTCCTCATGCTATAGTGTTGCCATATCCTGTGACATCTGATCTTGATTGACCTTAATTGCTTCAAGTTCATGCTTAGGATCACCTGACCTGACAAGCATAAGAGACAAATCTTTACTTACATTAATCACCCTCTTCATTTGCCTTGCATTTGCAAAAGACTCATTAGTCTTAACCTTGTGAGAGTGTATAATATACCTGATGCCATCTTTAAACAAATGATACTGATTAAATTCCCTATAGAAAATAGCCTTCCAATCATACAAATAAGGGCTACCCAACACTATTCCGCAAACATCTAGTGGAACCACATCAAACTGTACCTTATCAATACACTTACTTGAGATTGTGAACCTTAAAGTACATTGCCTTGTTACTTGCGATTTACTATTTTTGTAAACCAAACCTAGTGGATAAGGTCTCTTATGTGGAGTAGTTTTCAAGCCCAAATTCCTTACAACATCTTTTGAGATTAAGTTAGTGTGGGATCCACTATCTATGAGTGCATCAACTTTAGTGTCTTTAGCAACAACCATTACATGAAAAATCTCATTTATTTTCTTATCTTCAGGGATATCATTAAGTTGAGAAGTAGTTCAACACAACTATCAGAAGAAACATAAGCAATGGGAGCTTTAGCTTTCAAACCCATCACAAAAATCTTAGATTCATCCTCAAAATCTGAACCAAGATAGATGGCAACATTTGTGGTCTTTTCCTTGCCTTTTTTTTTGTGATCCTTTTTCTGAGCCCACGTTGGTCTCAATTCAGGATGTAATTTCCAATAGTGTTCTTCATCATGCCCATTCCTATCATAATTTGAACATGTCAAAGTCAACTGAACATCCTTCTTTTTGATAGTAGTTGTCTTCTTTCCTTTAGATGACTCTACCACTTTGGATGACTTCTGTACAAATCTACCATCACCAAACTTGTTATCAAAATACCCCTTTCCTCCTACCTCTAAGTGTGTGGCTTGGACACAAACTTCATCCAAGTTACCAAGACTCAAGAGCAAAATGAAATGTCTAAGATATGAGTGCAAACCACCTATGTACTTTAACAAAGTATCATGTGTATACAAAGGGACATCCAATGCAATAGCCCTCTTCTTGAACTCATGGGTGTTCTCTTGGATGGACTGCCCTTTCCCTTGCCTAAAACTTTGCCAGTTCATAATTAACTGTTGCATATGACCTAAGGGGCAGAATTTCTTCCTAAGAGCACCAACAAATTATGACCGAGTCAAACTAACTCTACTATGTTGTGAGATTTCAGACTAAATTCTACTCTCCCACCAGGTGAGAGTGATACCTCCCAACCGAAGGGTAGCCAACTAGATTGTAGAGGCATCATCAAGAAGACCTTGAACTCTACAATAAACCTCTACTTACTAAACCCAATCATCTATATTCTCAACATCTAATTCCCCACAATATTTACGCAGTTCAAATTTAACACCTAGCTTAATTTTAGGCTTATACACACTCTTAAAAGGTTTTCCAGAAGAATGAGAAGAAGAAGGGGAAGAAGGAGGAGAAGGAGATGAAGGAGGATCTCCACCACCAGGTGGTCATTTATCCTTCTTATCTTCATGATCTTCCTACTTTGACGAACCTTCTTCATGTGCCTTTCACTCTTAGTGGTTGTTGAACAAGAAATCCACCTTCGCGCTCAGAGCCATGAAAGCTCTTCAAAATTCCTACTCACTGATCTCTTTAGGTACCTCCATTTCAGGCACAGACTTCTTTGGAAATGTCTTTCGTTTCCCAATTTTAGGATTGTACTCTACAAGTGTGCCTTCACCTCGCTAGCTCTTAGATCGCGTTAACATCCACCTCTGCAAACACAGGTCAAACAATCTCTAATACCATTTGATCTGATGTTAGGATCTATGATTGTTGCATGCGAGATGTTAACTTTTCCAACGATTAAATGAAGGTCTTAAAATTACAATCAAATTGCTTAAATAAACATAATAATCAAATAACGATAGATTGAACATAAGAAAGAAAGAAAAAAGAGGACAAAACACAAGTTGATAATGGAGTTCACCAAATGGCTACGTCTCTGGGTCCATCTCCAAAGGAGTGACCGATCCTTGATTATGCTCTAGAAAGAGGTTACAAGGTCTTCAATTGTTACAAAGTCTCCTCGCATCTCCTTGGACGATAATGAATTACAAATATTCTTCTCTCTCAAGTACAACAAACTTGACTTCAAGCTCCCAATGCACAAAGACAGACAATTCACTATCACAAGCTCTCAAAAAATCATCTCACACTTCTCTCACCATTCTCCAATCTCTAATATCTACCAACACAAAAATCAACCCCCCTTAAATACTATTTTACATGCTAAAATGAGGTTAAAATAATAATATTTTCAAATCCCCCACTTTTGAACTATATCTCTAAACAAACCCTTAAAATACCATTTAATCTTTTAAAAATATCAACCCATTTAAATACATGGCTCATAGTGTTCGAGCTTTAACAATACATTTCTTAGGTTGGCTTGAATATAGTTTAAAGTATATTTTAGGGACCCTTTTATTTCAAATCACCGCCACATTCCACAAAACTCTAAACCACTCAGTCTTATCCCTCAGAACCATATAGCATAGTGGTATGGAGTGGAAGCCAATAACTATGGGGTCACTCGTTCAAACCATCGGTCCTCCATAATTCTTTATAAGGTGTTCAATAGTCGTGAAATAAAAGTGGCATCAAAATATATTTGAAAAATATGCATAGCGTAGTGGAGGAGAGTGAAAATAGGATAGCAGAGGTGAGGGGTTCGAATCCCTCTTTTTCCAAATTTTAACAACCAACACAAAATCCGCCAATGCACCTGGATAAACCACATGGGTTCCATATTTTTAGAGCATCTAGAATGATCTATTTTGTTGAAATTTTTATCCACCCTGATCATATATATATGTAAATATGTATATGTGTGCTAACTATCATGTAGCGTAAGACATACATATTGAGTAAGATTTTCCAATCTATTTACACAATCATTTATGTAATTTTTCTTTTAAAGCATGAATCATTAAGGGTTAAAAAGGATCATATTTAATTATTTGAGTGACTCAATTTTAAAAAATTTCTTCTAAAGAATTCTGTAGTTCATAATAAGGATGCAACAAACCCTAACTACTAGGCTGACCATCTAGGGTTAACCATGATAGACACTAAGTTGATGAAAACACACCCTAACTATATCTCAACATTACAAGTGTAAAACTCATAGGCTTTGGTTTCTAGATAGCATTAGGTCCTTCATCTATTACCTTTTGTTCCTAATTATACTTTCCCTCCCCCTTTGGAGAGTGATGAATTCCTTGTATCCATTAGGTCAAAACCACGTAGTTAGTCCAAAATATCATCATAACTCTAACATATTCAAATATGATAAGGATAATTCATATAAACATAATGATTTAAAACAAAATCATTTACATGTGCACTATGAATTACTTTTCAACAATATGCAGCAACATGTATCAATGCATTTAAACACTATCAAAATATTAGGACACAATAGAGATGTAATAGGTTAGGGGTAAGACACAACAATGCCAAGGTGGTTATGATGAAGGGAAGTTAGTAAAATGAAGCAGCACTCTAAAGTACAATTACATGGAAAACATAATTTGATCAATGTTTGTAAATGGAATGGACACCTTAATTTGATCAATGTTTGTAAATGGACACCTAACAAGACCATAAACCAAGACCCGTCTTTTTCTGGAATATGTGAACATATTTGAAAATAGTTAGTGTAATTAATTTATGAAAATATGTGAGAAAAAGTAAATTAATTATGCAGGTCCACTATCAGTAAGTCACCCTTATCTTCAAGATTCCCACATTTGTCCTACAAATTTTATCCTTATATCAGCTGTCCAAAATAAATATCACTGCTAACACTGTGATTATCATTCATTACGTATCTGCTTATAAATTAATGGATTGAGCCACTATTTCAAAGAGCTCGTATTTGATTTTCTCCTCTGATCCACATTTCTTTGCAATTTGTTTCAATATAAATTCCCTCTTCACGTTAAGTAAATATCACAGGTTTCAAAATATTATTCTCCAAGTCTACAATAGGTAAGTGTCCTTTATTGTTTTCATCGCATTTGGCTTAGAAAACTTTAGTCGCAGAAGTCATGGCGACTGCATGGGAGAGAGGAAATAGAGCAGTGGAGGTAATATCCAAAAAATTTCATCTCATTCTTAAATTTCATTCTTTCGTTGATGCAGGTTGTTCGAAATAGGTGGAAAATGGACCTGAGCAGTTATAGTGAAGGGTACCAAAATCTCCAGTGGTAGTGTAATGCATTTTATAAATTTTGATATTCAATATGAGTTTTAGTTATTTGTTGGTGGGAAGATTGAACAATTTTTTTCAAGGATTTTGGACGTTTTGTTAACAATTATGCAGTAAGTTGAGGGGTGCCATGAATGTTTCTTTGGTAGATGACTCGTTTGTATATTGCAGCAAACATTTTACTGTAGAGTGCAGCTTGAGGGTTAGGGTCTTGTGGTAATTAATTTTCTATAGCTTCAAAGGATTGTGTTTGACAAACATTATGCGATCTCCCATGTGCATAAGATATGGCAATGTTTGTTTGTGATTTTCTTAACATATCATGTTGCCTTCAAGAAGTATTATCTGGATTCCTTCTAGCTATTAAGTTATTTATAAGGTTTATTTATTTGTTTAAAAAATATAGCTCAACATTATATTCACATTTTGTAAAAAGACAAAAGACACATCAAGTCATATTTAGTTAAATTAGTATTGTAATGAGTACTTTATACAATGGTACTACGATTGATATGTCGTAAATATCATATAAGTATTCCGAAACCATGATTCTTACCAAAAAAATGTATTGTTTAATATCATATTCATATGTACACTGTATTACTTTACTTGAGTGCGAACACAAAATGGACCAATATTCTTCATTATGCTCCTTTCATTTCGCACTAAATTTTCCTTTGTTGCATTATAATGAAATTTTTGAATTTTAAATGATATTTACAAATGGTTAATTAATCCACCTAAAGGTTTAACTCTGTTTTAGATTTGTTTAAGTTCACTATAAAACTATTTAAAAATTGATAAAATAAAAAATATTTTTGGAATGATCACATTTTCTTTTATCTTTCAAGTTTGTAACAAAGAAATAAATGTAAATACTAATATCAAGTTAAATTAATATTTTTAAAATTCATTAAGTAACCTTTATATATTTCTCATTTTTAAAATTATTTATAATTATATAAACGATTATAATTTTTAACAACTCTTATCTTTAACAACATAGTCAACAATAAACTTTATATATAATACATTTTTTTGGTTTCTATTTGATTTGTTAGAGTTTCTATTTGACATTTCAAATTCATAAAGTATGTGCAATGCTATTTCAATGATATTTTTTTTTTTGCTATATTACATCATTACTATTAGTAAGCCAACTCTCAGAGTACATTCTTATTAATGCATGACATGTGTTTGTGAGGGGCAACAACATACATATTTCTATAAAGTATGTGGATTGTCCATGTTTAGTTCGCAACATTCTTATTAATGCTCAAAATTGAACTGATACACCTCCTCTTAGAGTATTTTTAGTGTGGAGGAAGCCATGTGGATTGTTGGAGCTTTCTTTTGGAGTTGGACGCATGTGATAAAGACACCCTTTCTGTGCAAAAGGATTTATATTTGTAGAGTATTCTTGATCAGTTGGACAAGCTCTTTATAATTCTGAGTAATTGCCCTAATCTGCATTATCAAAAAAGTTTTTTTATTTCAGATTAATTTCTGTTACCGATATTATTGAGGTGGGTTTCATGTATTTTCTCTCTTTAAATTCCAGTTGTCAAACTTCCTTTACCATAAAATTAAGTCATATTATCAAATTTGACTTCAATTTTATTCCATTTCTATTTTTTAAAATCAAACAAAGGAAATCTTTTATTTAATTTCTCTATATTATTATCCCTACAATAGTAGGGCCAACACAGCAACTAACAGTTTATGGGCTTAGGATGTTGCTTGTAATCTTATTCAAACTTCTATCTCCCATATAGTAACATGCCAAAATTTAGACAAGAAGATTACATATAGCAGTAATAATATCTAAAGATAAAGATAACTATGGTTACCATTACATTGAGAGGTGTCTTCAATAGCCACAACATGGTGGAATATTCTTTTTAAATAAAAGAACTAAATTGACATTTTAGGTGACAATTTAATTGGGGTGTTAGTAGTCTCATCAGACTGCGATCCATCTCTTGCATGAATTTCTTTGTAACGACTTCGAAAGAGAAGAATAAATTTGACATCCTAATTGGCAATTATGTTGCAAATGCCAATGGTAACAGTTACAATGGCAATGAACATTTCACTCTGTAAAGGCTGTAAGAGAAGATAATGAAGGGTTATCACGCACATTATGAAGTTTCCATTTCCCACCCAATGTACTCATCTTCTCATATGATCAAAAGATTAGAGAAATATTTGAATAAAAATTACCAAGATGTGGAGGCAAAGCATTCGAGCAAGGTTGCTCTCCAGAGATGGAAAAAAATTGTTGTTGCTACATTGCCAATTTGGACAAATAAAAAGAAATCATGCAAACAGATATAAAAAACTAAGGTACCCAATTATTTATGTTAATTCTACTATTAAATTTGATTGTTCTTCACTAATCATTTTTTCTTGATTTGTTTTGTAGTTATATAACTCTTGAGGGCCATATAAATTAGTGCCAAGGTTGCTTGATGGAGGAAATGCCTATTCCAACTTCAAGAGAAAATAACCTTATGATTATAATCAATATCAAATTACATCAGAAACCTTAGCCACTAGAATAAAATGGAGTTTCAAATTTGCTAGATAGATGTTGGATGGCCATGGGATTGAAATGTAAGAATTTTCGTTATTTCAATTTTTTAAAAGTTTGACTTTAGAAACAATCATATAATGTGCAATTATTTCCAAGCCCAACTAAGACCTGTTCCCTTGGGCCTTCGCTTTCTTTAATTATTTTTTGCAAAGAAAGACATAATTTCAACATTTGGTGATAACTCTAAATACATATCATTTTTGTTGTTATACATATCAAAGAATAGATATAGGTGGCTATAGTTGCTTTGGATTAGAGGGATTATAATCAGTGCATATTTATCCATTCTCAAGATGCGGTTATTGGCTTTTTCGAGAGAAGCATTTTATGACTACTGATTCATTGAGGATGACGTGGAGAAGAATTGATTTCTTATGCTTGAAATGCAATATAGCTTCATTTTCATGGTATGTTGACCCCTATCTCCTTTTTTTCTTCTCTTATTCTTATTTATCTTTAATAAAAAATAATATTGTTGTACATTTAGACGAATATGTAAATCATTATAAGGATTTGGAAATTAGATTAAACAAAAAGTGGACTTTTTAATGCTATGCATACACGCATCCATAATGAGTTGGTAAGAATTTCAAAATAGAAAGGGAAGCCGTGGGTTTAATTAGTGGTGATTCCTTTTAGTATAGTGGTATCTTGCAAAGGTGGTGTACATATTGTATATTAGGAAAGGATTTCAATTTCGTAATAGAATAATGTATTATAAAATTTTAATTCATATTAAACTGTACATATAATTATCTTGCAATGAGATCACATTTCTTTGACACATTTTACAAAACATTTCCCACCTTTTATTTATGCTTTGGTATTTTGTTCTTTAAACTATGAGAACCAGTATAATGAGATAAAACAGTGAAGAGGAAGTTAGCAGGAGCCAAACCCAACTCATATCTTGATGCAATAGGAAATTATAAAAAAATTCAAATCCGTTGAGGTTCATATTCATTGATAATTCATTACAAAATTCTTAGATCAATATCCATTGATTTATTCATATTTATGAAAACTTAATATTTTGAAATTCGATATCTCTCAACATAACTTACATATTGTTTTTTAAAATATAAGTATACTAGTTGCAATTAAAGAGGCCAGTACCTCACATGTGTTGCATGCAATCAACTAAAATGTTCTTACATGAAAAGATGATTGATTACTTATGTAAGTGATGGTCATATATATCGGTCTGCATGCATTTTACATGTGCATTGGAGGAGACAACGTTTCCTTGAGTAATTTCGTCCATAAAATTTCATTAAAGCTGACTATTTTATGAATAGGAAGGGAATTTACGATGTTGCTATTCATTGCAACTTATCACAGCATGCATATTGATATATAATAACGATTTCATGAATCCCATGATTGCTAGACATTCACGAAATGGATAGGTTGAAAAATCTATTAGAGTTTGCAAAGAAAATAAAATAGTGGTTGTTAAGATATTTCAATAACTTCTCCCTGCATTAGTTACCCCTGTGATAGCATGGGGGCGTGAATCAAAATTTAATGCTCATTAAACCATAATGGTGTCAGATTTTTGTTAAAAATTATACTTACGAATGCAGCCAGATTATTGTTAGAATTAGTTTTACAACGCTTGTGGACGTAGTGCACGGAATGAACGTTATGAGTTTTAAGAAATTTCACTGAATTTAAAGCACCCACGAGGACCCCTACCTATCCATCACAAGAGAAAAAGAACAAGGCATTACAACCATCAAGCCTCTAAGATCAAAATTATATCACCATTGGAAATTATATCACATGCCTCACCAATTATCAAAAGTTGGGCATTCTCGCCTTTGAAGATACCGTATGATTTTTTCCATGTTCCATTTGAATTTCCTTCTTCACCCCTGATGGTGTTGTGTTTGAATTCCCTTCCTCACCCTCGAAGATGATGTCTCAAAACCACCAACCACCAATTTGGCAATTAGGGATGAAGACACAAATATCTATCGATGTAACACCAGGAAAGTGGTTCGTCTCCCCATGTTTAACACAAGAAACATGACGTGTATCTCAGTGGAAAGAATACACGGTGTGTTTCTCACATGACTCGCCAATTCTCGCTAGTTTGGCATACTGCTTGGATTTGAGTGAAACAAAATGCAAACAAAATCCCAAATGAAGTTTGATTAAAATTATTTTCATTTCCAATTGGTATAAAGTCATTAGGATAGAGACACCACGTTTATCTCCACAGTAAAGACATTGTGTTTATCGTCACTGTAAAAGCACCGTGTTTATCGTCACCTTAAAGACAGTGTTTATCTCCACAATAAAGAAACCGTGTTTATTCTCACCTTAAATAAAGACATCGTGTTTAGCTTCATATCGAGGACACCATGTTTATCTCCACACTAAAAACACCATGTTTATCGTCACATTAAAGACACTGTATTTATCGACAAAGGAAACAAAGGAGATAACACGATGAGTTTATCGGGACAGTGAGATAGGCTTTCAAAATATAGTAAAACGGGACATTTGGATAAGAGTAGAAAAGAATAACTGTTTTGGTGGTTTAATGAAATGAATAGTAGGAGTTTAGCATCAAGTATCTTATTTAAGAAAATATTTTTGCATGTTGTTAGAGTACTAAAATTTCTCCAGAATATTCTTCTGCCTTACTTTATGAGGGTCATTTGTTATTAGGTCAGTCCAGAGAAAAATAAACAAAAACTTCCTTGATACTTGATGGATCTAAGTGAAACAAAATCCCAAATGAAGTTGATATTCATTACTTTCATTTGCAATTGGTTTCAGGTCATTAAGTTACAAACACCGTGTTTATCACCACAATAAAGACGATGTGTTTTACTCCAAAATAAAGACATTGTGTTTATCGACAAATGAAGCAAATTGTTTATCACGACAATGGGCTCCACTTTTCCAATATAGAAAAAAAGGGAGTTTTCGATAATAGCGGAAAATAATATCAGTTTCGGTGTTTTATCAAAGTCAACAATAGGAGAATATCCATTAACACTTGAAACATTAAATTTAGATATAAACAAGCAAAGAACCGATACATGCATTTAAATTTAGATTTAAACAACAAAAGAACGAGTAACAATAGATGTTTAGTAAAGTAGTAAATTTATAACTTAAGAGTTTATGTATGGTTAGAAAGCATTTAGCAGAAAATGATTTTATTGTTGATTTAATCTTGTTTCCATAAGCAACAATACTAAACAATGCCACATAATTGTTGACATCAATGAGAAAAGTAGGTGAAAATTATGTTGTATTGAAAATGTTCATTTGTATTCAAAGAGACATTAAAGAAGAAAGATAAGGAAGCATATAATGGAGATGAACAATTTGATTAGTATAAGAGCAATTTTTACACCTCCGTCAACAAACGTATACATAATCAAACCAAACAACTTGCATGCAACTGAGTTACAATTGACATCATTCCCAAGATGGAGGTGCCATGTCTTTAATTATTCTCTAGCTAGGCCAAATAAAGCATTGCATGCCTCATAATTCAACGAGTTATACATGGACGAAAACTGCATGTTCATACATCATAATGCAAAGAAGCAACTCTACAAGGAAGCAATAAACAACCTCAACATGTACTTGCCATCTACACCATCAACAAGCTTCTTATGTATTACCATAGACTTCAAAACAAGAAATCCCTATGAAATGAATTCTATTGAATAACAATTGTACAATTTTTTAATATTATCTTTTTTTAATAAAAAAGGCATCTAGCACCTTATAGGTATTGATGATATACATAGAGACTTAGTAATATCAGATGGATGTTTAATCTTTATAATCCAGGGCATCGAAGATTCATATCTGGCAATGCTGGGAGAGATCCTATTTGTGTTGTTCTTATTGCACCACACCTATGTGCAAATATGATAGCCTCTTGAATCTTGTGATCATATTAATAATGAAAGAAATAACCCAACACCTACACCTCTTGCACCTCCCACTCTTGTTCTTTCAATTGGCTTCAGTGGAATGATATCCACCAATCCACCAAATAGCTAGTAGAGAACCCCAATAAAAAACAAAAAAATAAAGAGTCAATACTTAAAAAATAAAGCTAATCTATTTCCATCAATGACACATGTAGATTACATTGAGTGTTCATCAAAAGTAACATGGGCCATTTTGGGAGGTGTTTTGTATTGACCTTGGTATAATTTTTGTAGCCCTTTTTTTTGTCAAAAAAGTTAGAACTAGTAATATTCAACCAGGGTGCCAAACTGAGATTAGAATAACTTTTATTTTTTTGGTCCCCACCTCTATAGAATGCTACCTACTCATTGCGCACCTGAAAAAATTGCATAAACAACATACGAATAAGACACGGTGTGTTTATCATATATTCCATATGAAAAACATAATGTGCATCTCACATTATAATCAAAGAGTATTAGCTTATTCAACAATGCACAAAAATACTAATATTTGAGCACTAAAATAAGAGTACACTAACAATTAAACAAACAATATAGTGATATACAACAATATGTGAAATAAATGTTCATATTTATAACCAAAGTAATCAAACATATGAACTAAAATAAATTGTTCAACTAAAGTAAGCAGATGGTGTCCAAAAATATCCAACCAACAATATGTGAAACAAATATTCACATTTATACCCAAAGTAATCAGACATACTAACTAAAAAAAATTGTTCAACTAAAGTAAGCAGATGGTGTCTAGAAATGTCAAATCAAGCATTGTGAGAGGGGTACATAATAAAATAATATATTCATCATTTCTTCTATTGTCTAGTTTGTGCAATAGAGGAAAGTCCTCTATAGACTCTACTTCTTTTACTATGGTTACTATGTATCTCAGGAGGCGTGATCCCAAGGTATCGAAGCCTCCCACTTTACTACATTCCATCGATAGGCTACTTCATGGGCACTTTCTTTGTCTTCACATAGTGGAGGTCATTGTCCTGTATGAACCCACAAACAATATACATGAGTAGCTCCAATACAATAGGCAATAGGAACTTGGACAATAAATATGTTGTTGCAGCGGATATGAAGGAGATTATGATACATACCACAAGATACTTTCCAACATGTTGGTGATTAGGGGATGTTAATCATGCAACAATACATGGATAAAAAGAATGAGAGGCACCGATACAATTGGTATACCTATATTTAAAAAATATATGTAAAATATCCCTAGAGATGTCTTATAATAGAAGAGAATCATCTGTAAAAATTTTGTTCTTCTAAAATACTAAACACCAAGAATACAAGTCCATTAAAGTACTACATGCAAAAAGATGTGAATCTAAATCAAAACAAGTGGCGATGGTTCTATTTTATTTGGACTAATAAAATAACACCTCCACAAAAGATGAAACATGGTATATCTCATGTATTTACCTATCATTTGCATGTCAAATTGTTTCAAAAATGGGTTTTTGTTTACATATATTTTGATGTCATTGTAGATGCCTCTCGGTATAACAAGAACTTAGACAAGAAGTATGTTGATACAATGCATATAAAGGAAAGAATGAGATGTACCACATGCTGCTCCACAATGAATTCTATCATGTTGGTATCCATGAGGAGTTCATCTTGCATGAAACCATTGAGAAAATAGATGAGTTGTGCCATTACAATAACATATTGCACAATAAATATTATGGTACAATGGATATAAAGGAAGTTTGAGACATACCACAAGCAACTCCATAGACGATTGCTTTTTGGTGGGAGTCAGAATGGGTTCATCCATCGCATCATCAATGCTGAGGTGTGCATCCTGCAACAAATCATAAATAGTACATATGAGTTGTGGCATCATAATAGGAACTTGGCCAATGCATATGCTGGTAAAAGAGATGTGAAGAAAATTATGATACAAACCTCTTGAAAGGAACTTTGGCCATCATTGATTTGTGATGAAGAGATAAGGTTGGGCCAAGTCTGAGATGTTCCATATCTCAAGTGAATCCAACAAATCAATCAATACATTTGATAATGGATGTGGATATGGTAGCTTGACATCTGCGTCAAGGACCTCAACAACAGGGAATTTCACAGTACTTAGTGTGAGTGGAATATTGTGGTCAATTGCTTCAATTCCCATGGAAGCCACATTGCCTTTTCTAACTAGCACTCCCTTTAATTGAAGCTCAACATGATCCCTGATAGCATAATTCTCACCTTCATCATGTTCACTATTCTCATCTAGAGCACAATGATTAGACACACTATGCACTACTTGAAAGGTGCTCTGTTACAAAGTTACGAATAGTATTAGTAATGGTGGATAACCTAATATTTGGGATATTGTGATTAAAGACAATCAAGATTTTATTGTTGAGATTGATTACAGAAAATAATGGTGTTACACGTAGAAAAGGGAATTGAACAGGTTGGTCTTTTGTATGAAGGCTCAAAGAAATTAATTATCCATGGAAAAAAGATAAATCCATAGTCATCAAAGACAATAACAAAAAGTTGGGCATAGACAGAGGCCAGCAGTGCATATGTAAAAACATTGCCCACGTGCAAATATAAAACTTAAGGCATAGAGCAAGTTGGCCAAAGACATAGGATGGTGATTACATAAAACTATTTCCCATACATACACAAAACTAAATGCACACATGCATTTCAAATGACACCTAAACATTCGAGCTATAGTTGACTCATAATTAACAAAATTACTTAAGAGTTAAGAATGTGGGCTTTCAAAGATGACATGGACATTGGTTATGAAGTAATTTGTTTCACCAAAACTCACTAATAATAATAACAACTAAAAGGATCCATCATACTATATGAATGTTGAAAAATAAAAAGAAATAATATACCTTGTCCTTTTTCTTCTTCCTTTTGTCTACCTTATGTTGCTTTTCACCTCCCACTTGAACAACAACATCCTCATGTGAGTGAGGTGCTTCAGTTGTAGACTGTCGAATGGGAGCATCAATGTAAGATATCAATTGATTATGCACACAAGATATGGATGTAATCCAATAATATACCTTCTCCTTTTTCTTTGTCCTTTCTCCCACTGTGTGCTGCTTAAAAACCTCCCGAATGATCAACACCATCTTCATGCAAGAAATGTAATGCTTTAGATGAAGCCTATCACATGGGAGCATGAATGTAAGAAATTAATTGATTAGACACATGGGATATCTATATGTAACCCAAGAATATACCTTCCCCTTTTTCTTCTTCCTTTCTTCCACCTTGTGCTTCTTATCACCTCCCGACTGATCAATGCCATCCTCATGCGAGAAATGTATTGCTTCAAATGAAGCATGTCATATGGGAGCATGAATGTAAGATGCCAACGGATTAGGCACATGAGAGATGGATGTAATGCAATAATATAACATCTTCTTTTTATTCTTCATTTCTTTCTCCTTGTGCTTCCTATGACCTCTCGATTGAACATCACCATCCCCATGCAAGCAAGGTGCTTCATATGCATCTTGTCAAGTGGGGACATAAATGTTGGCTATCAATTGATTACACACACTAGATATGGATGTAATGCAAGAATATACCTTCTCCTTTTTGTTCTTCCTTTCTTCTTCCTTGTGTTGCTTATGACCTCCCAATTTAATAGTGCCATCTTTGTGTGATCCAGACACTTCAGATGCAGCCTGCCAAATAGGAGCATGAATGCAAGCTATCAATTAATTACACACAAAATATATGGATGTAATGCAACAATATACCTTCTCCTTTTTCTTCTTCTTTTTTTCCTCATGTTTATTGTCATCTTTTGAATGAACAACGCCATGCTCATGTGATAAATATACTACTTTAGATGAAGCCTAACAAAAGGGAGCATGAATGTAAACTACCATTTATGAATTGTGCTAGATATGAATGATATACCTTCAGTTTTTTTTCTTCCTTTTTCTGCCCTTATCCAAAGTTTCACCTCCTGATTGAAGATCACCATGCTTGCATGAACTAGGCAGTGTTTCACAAGCAACCTATCAAAATACGAGCATCAATGTAAGTTATCTATTGATTATCCATACAAGATATGAATGTAATGAAAAAAATTACCTTCTATTTTTTCTTCTTCCTACCCTTCTCCCTGTGCTGCTTATCACCACTCAATACAACGGTACCATGCTCGTGCAAACTATAGAATGCTTTAGAATCAACCTTTATCAATACAAGAATTGGAAGTTAGCTATGAAATTTATATAGATGTTAGCTATCAATGTTACAGAATAAAATCAATTTACCTTCACTCTTTTCTTCTTCCTTTGCTCCAAAATGGGCTCCACATAACACGGTCACCCCACATACTCCTCATGCAGTTTTCTAGTGTCACAACTTCCTTCCCCTCTAGATTTACTAGGTTCGTGCTAAAGTAGAGTACAAAGTCATCCAATAATATGTATTCAAATAAAATTATTGAATATAACCAAAAAACAACAACAAAAACAATAACAAAAGAAGACACTGGTGTGTTTGCAAGTAACCAAATGTTTCAATTTTTTCAAATGCAACAAATTCAATATCTTTTATCTTCTCACCTCTTGATTTTCTTTAGAGTTTTACTTGTGCATGGTTACTCTTATTTCTTTCCTTCTTACCTTTGGTAGGTCCTCATACATGGTCACACCATGGGCAAAGCAAACCCGCTCAACTACATGTCATCATTGTTCTTTTACCTGTAGTCTCATCTGGTATTTAATATAGGCCACACTTCTTTCAACATATAGATTAAGTTTCTCAGTTGGATGAGACTTAGAATGTTTTGAAGTCATAGAATATCTATGCTTACATGGCTGAATTAAATCAAGATTGTGCTTGAACATTCTATGCATTTTGTAAGCTCAGAGATCCCAAAATATCACCCTTCCAACCTCACTGCATCTACCATATAGATAAAAATACAAAATCCTGGTTCCTAGGCATCCAGTTCTATATTTCATTGACCCCTGTCCTACGTTTGCAGTTTCAAAAGTCAAAATTCATGAACACATAAAATCTCACATTCCATAGGACATTAATCACATGGAAGTTAATGCACAACATTGATTACAATACAGCTAATACCTATCCTTCTCAACCATCCTCTTCTATTTTATCACAATTATCATATGGATCCTCAGAAGACACATCATCATCTTCGGTAGAAGCCTCACTAATCTTGTATTAGCTGGAAGAAGATGACAATTCTTCTTCCTTTAAGACCTATTGTATGAATGGTAGCTTCTCTCGTACTATAGAAGCTGGCGTTGGAAAAAATAAGATGTGTGAGTGTTTGTGGAAACCAAATAACATGACACAACATGCATAAACATAACATAAAGAAATATATATAATCTACCTCTCAATTCCACAAACTACTCAAACAATAAATAAAAGGGACTCCCTAATTAATAGGAAAGCGTTTTGTAATTGAACAAGAAACCTAGGAAAAAAAACAACTATTAGTGATAGATTAAATTTGAAATTAAACACACATGCCACAACAAAAATATCTTTTTATCTATATTCAAAAATATTGAACACAATGTTATGGCACAACAAACATGCCCAAGTGGATAGATAATTAACATATTCAACTATACTAAGGTAGTTTAACTTCAAACTCAACCTATCACTAACATAAGTAGTGTATACCAGCCAACATTATCTATCCATTTGCCATTGTATTGGAACTATGGAGGACAGGATGTTAAAAAATAGTTAGACCCCAAAAATAACCCCAACACTTTCTAAAATGAACCATTTAAAACAAATCAGAAGCCACCCTTTTCACAGCCAAAAATTCCAAAAAAAATACAATGTGTCCTATTTTGTGTGGAGAATTACTCGTCTAGGTATGAGTTATTCTCCACATAAAATAGCATGCCTTCTCAAACTTGCATCGCATCGAACCCACTATGTTTTGCCCAAAATTAGATAGGGAGACTTTGTAGTTCACAGGTGCTACTTTCACAAAAGTTCTGTAAAATATACTATAAAAAATGAATGAAAATTGCTTCTTTTCACAAGCCCTAAATATAAAAAAATTCCATCTACAACTAAAATTGAAAAACAAATGAGATGGGTTTTCTTACTCGATATTTTTTAACTATCAAATTATTTACTATCTATCCTCCAATCCAAGCTCTGTCTTTCATGCGGTCACAAAAACCCTTTGTTTATAAAAATAAACCATGTGTTGTATACAAAATATTGTGTTTTCTGCACAGCTGGCACCAATGAATGAAGCTTCCCGTCATCAATGCCTACTATAGAAGTTAGCAACGATGCTTTTCTGAGAAGTTTCCCACACACACACACACACACACACACACACACACACACACACACATATATATATAAATACATATATATGCATATATACAAACACATATGCATACTTATATACATATATATGTACATATATGCCCAATAGTGTTATTTTCTGTAGAGAATATTTGGAATCTGTGAATGACGTAAGGAAAATCCATGAACAAAAGAAAAAAGGACAAATATAGAGTGCCACATATATACATACACATATATGCCTAATAGTGCTATTTTGTGTACACAATAGCCCCCACTATTCGGATTCACACAAAAAAATTCTAATTTTTTTGTGTACACACTATTTTCTATACACAATAGCCCTAACTATTTGGGATTCACACAACTCCATTTTATGAAATTTTGTGCCTCTTCTCCCTCATCCTATCATACCACATCATGTAATCTCCCACATGCCATGGTCATGCCATTTTATGTGGAGACTAGACGTATGGACATTAGCATGGGTTTTTCTTCACATAAAATGGCATGACCAAGGCATGTGGGAGATTAATTTCATGCCATTTTATGTGAAGAATAGAAATATGGGCATGGGCATACATATGTGGAGTTGTATTGGGCCCTACATGTAGCATTCAAGTTTCCAGCATGGAGGAGAAAAGTACTAGAGGACCTTTCAACAATCACATTTTTTTATGGATGAAAAGGAATGTTGTGACGCACTTTTTGATGGAAACTAATCTCCCACATGTCATGGTCATGCCATTTTATATGGAGAATATCCCATGCCGTACAAAATAGTGTGTACACAAAATTTTGAATTTTTTGTGTGAATCCCAAATAGTGGGGGCTATCAAACGATCCTCCAATACTTTTCCTCATACCCGCTCGAAACTCAAACTACTTTTTCATGAAGTCACCTCCATTAACTTTGAACGCACAAAACCCTCTGCATTTTTGGTTGAAATTAGATATGCATATTTTGTTTCCCCCGAAAATGCCATTTCAGAAGCTGAAAACGTAAAAATATTTCACATATAACTAAAATCGCAACATAAAAAAGATGGGTTCCTTATTCACTCATTTTGCTGTGTAAAATTCTTCACTAACCATCACCGAATCCAACATCCCTCTTTTGTGCAGTCACAAAAACCCTTGATTTCCCACTCCTATTTCTTGCAGTGTGATAAAAGTAAACCTTTCTCTTTTGTGTGATGATCAAACCCGGTGATTTTCCCCCTAAAAATTGCATCCAGAAATAAACCCTATGTCGTACTTGAAATGCTATGTTTTGCACAGAGTTTTCTATCAAAAGAGAAGCTTCGTACCATCCATCCATGTTATAGTAGTCTGGTTGGACATTTTGTAGGGAAAATTCTAATGCTTAGTGCCTCACGACCTTTCTTTCTGGCCATCTAAAGTTCCTCTCGTAATTTTTCTCGTCCACGCTAGAAAATCTACACTCCACATGGGGCCCAATACAACTCCACGTATATATGCCCATGCCCATACTCCACATACAGTGTGCTATTTTCTATGGAGAATAGCCACTTCCATACACAATATTTTGTGTAATCAATTTTAGAGTGGAGTGATTGTTTGGTAGCTTGACTGTGATTGTTTTGAATGCATTTTGACAATGATAGTAAAATTGATCTAGAATTGCATACAAATGAGTTGTGTGAATCCCAAATAGTGGGGGATATTGTGTACAAAAAATAGTGTGTATAAAATAGTATTTACACAAAATATTTTGTACAAAATGTAAGCAGCTATTCTCCACATAAAATAGAACACCATACATGGAGTATGGGCCCACTATCTTGGATTCACACAACTCCATTGAATGCAATTCCAAATTAAGTTTACTCTCATTGTCAAAATACATTCAAACAATAACAATCAAGCTACCAAACAATCACTCTAGTGTAAAGTTTTCAAATTTTTCTAAATGTCAATGGCATAATGCCTGCCAAACATTAAGATTCAAAGCACAACCACTTACTATTCTTACATGATTAGCTAATGATAAGGAATATGGGAATGTTGGCACAGATTAAAAATTATAAATAATGAATTTAGAAGACCGTTGTCCAAAAATCAAGCCAATGTCAATGGTGTGAATGGGAAAGTCAATTCCAATCTGATAATGAGAACAATTTATAGTTTTTCAAATGGGTTGCAAATAACCTACTTTTCTACCATGGATATAAATAGATTTGCCCAATGAGATAATCCACTCTATGAAATAAAAGTAGACACATCTCCTACTCCAAACGGTCATAATATAAAAGTAGCACAATTGTATGGTTTTAGCCTATGGAATCCATCGGGGATTTCAATGCAAATGAGTGTCAGTTTGTAGAAAAATATAGAGGGTTTGGAGTGGCTGCAACAATGAAAAGGAAATAGGGCTTTTTGCAAGTACAATTTTGAAAATAATCATGGGGGTTTGGAGCAGTTGCAAATATAAAAAATCTAATAGGGGTGTTCCATTTTGACAAAAGAAACACTAAATTTGGATCTCTCCTTCGATAAAGCACAAAAGCAGTGTTTTTTCAACCCTGTGTAGCAGATAAACATTCATTTTTGCAACCACCTAAAGTACCATTGTAACTAACCTAGTTTCCTGCCATGGGTGTAAATAGATTAGCCCAGTGAGATAATCCACTTTGTGAAATGGGGGTGGAGACATCTCCTTCTTGAAATAGTGATAATATTATATTAGTGCAATAGAATAATAGTGGCATGTAGAATCCATTGTAGATTTTAACACTGGTTGGTGTCATTTAGGAAAATAAATGGTTTGGAGAAGTCATAACAATGAAATTAGAAATAGGTGAAATCACTTGCACCATTTTAAAAAAATTACTTGAAATTAAATGGTGAAATTGTTCTTAAAATAAAAACAAAAAAACCATCAAGAAAGAAGTTGCAGAGACATAGGAATTACTAGAGTTGGTTATGATTTAGAAACTTTACACACAAATATGGATTGCCAACAATTGTTGGTTGAAGACGAGCAAGATATGGTTGTCGACAAATGCAATCAATAAGACTTACTGACAGATTTACAGTTAATGAAATACATTTCATCATTAGATAAATTAAAAATACATCTAAGATTGATGTGGTAACAAAGAATATTAAAAAATGACACCTATTTCACATCTTATAGTAGACTTTAATTTTTTTTTAGAAAGCGACATATGTTAAGAACAAAGTATGCATATCTAATTTTGAGCAAAAATGCAGAGGGTTTTGTGTGTTGGAAGTTTGAGGATGTGGAAAAGAAGGGGTTTTTTCTGACCGCATGCAAGAAGAACATTGGATTGCAAAGCATATAGAAAAGTTTTCTTCTAGTAAAGAGAGTGAGTAAAAAAACCTAACATATTTATTTTCTAGCTTTAGTTACATATGCAAATTTTTAAGATACTTCTAAGATTGATGTGGCAACCAGGTGTATTTAAAAACAACACCTATTTCAAATTGTTTGAATCTTTAGTATTATATACAATGTTGTTCTATCAAGAGAAACAATTAAAAGACACTGTGTTTTTCACATGAGTAGACCACGTGTATACAAAACACTCATCATTCATACCATGTAAGTTAGAATGTGTACAAGACTATCATGTGTTTCTCAACTCATCGAATACTACACTATGCAAACGTTCTTGTTTTTTAACATTCCCAGTTGTGTGTGGAAAATCGTAGTTTTACTTATTGTGTTTTAAATTTACATTGTGTATCATTGCATGATTTGTAACATTCCCAGTCCAACAGGTGATCAAAAAATGCGTATACACAAAACAAACATACAAACTAGGTAGAATTTTAAATTTCCAACTTTTTTATAGTCTTCTCCAAAAGCTCTAGTTTGTTCCTCAAATTTATTATGATTAGTAAAAACAATTTAAAACATTACAAAAACCCTCATATTTTTTAACAACCCACACCAAATAATGCACTTTGAAAAAACCTTTCATGTACTTTAGCATACCTTGTCCCAATAAGTAGTCCAAATCTGCACAAAAAGACATACAAAATCAACAAACCCTATTCCAATGGGAAATTTATTAGAATCGCTATAAACAATTTGAAACATTTAAAAAAACATCATGAAAATTATTACAATCCCTATAAAAAATTCAAAACATTACAGAAACTCTCGTGATTTTTAACAACCCACCCAAATACTGCACTCTAACAAAACTTTTGTGATCTTTAGCATTCCCAGCCTCGACGAGTGGTCCATATCCACATAAAACACACACAAAGTGAGAAAACCCTATTCTGCTTCCCAAATTTATTATGGACACTAGGGTTTTAGACAACCAAACATTCCTCTTCAACAGTCCCTACCAGCATGACAAAACAACAAGTATTGGAAGATATACATACCTCTCAGGCCTGAAGCTTGCTTCAAAACCTTAATGAGTATGCCTCCTATTGGTGTAAATAATTATTCATCATGGATATTATTACACCTTACTTAAGTTTACTTAGGATAATATGTTTCATAGTAGTTTGGGTATGAGACACTTGGGTGTTTGTGCCACATTAGGATAGTGTGTGTAGGATAATTTCGACCTTTTATTCTGTTGATATTGTTACTACTCTATCATATCCACTTATTGTGGAGTGATAATTCCACCTTCATTGGGTGATCCACCTCATGTAGAATATTTTATTGTTTCTCCTATTTACTACCTACCCTTGTTTCTTATTGTGACACATGTCATGTTTTTGTGCTCACATATCCATATAGCAACTATTGATCTTTTGATTATCTATCTATTGATGAGAATATAGTTTAATCTTGTCCTATATTTGTCCCTTTATTTCTACATTTCATTGAGCTCTTGATTTTAGCAAAATCTCACATGGTATCAGAGCCATTAGAGTGTCATTGATTTGTCCTTGAGAGGAATTATTGATCTGAGGAGCAACATCTTTTGGAGGCGTCCTAGACAAGATCCGACTTTTCCATTGCGTATGGGTGGTCATTTCCATGAATTTTGAGTATAAATTTGGTCTATTTTGGTGAAAGTCAATTTGAGCTTGGAGGAAAAATTTTGCCCAATTTGGGTGGTACAATACGAATAACAGATTTTTATTTTTTATTTTTAAATTATTTTTCTGCAAAAACAATTATCCGCAAAAAATTATTTTTGAAATTTTTTTGAAGAAAAATAAAATAAATTAAAATACATATTTTTTTTTGGCGGGGGGGGGGGGGGGGTACGTTGACTCCACCCCTACACTAGCCATACCGTACAAAATTTTCATCATGTTGTGATCGTGCAATACCTGCACTGCCGTCGCTGCTGTCTGTCCTCCTTTGACTGTCGACACCTCCATTTCTGGCACCGGCCTGTACTGCTTCATCTCCGGTAGCTCTGGTCTAGGGAGAAATTTAAGAAACCCCCCCCTCGGACAAGGTGTAAAAACTTGGCGAAAGGTGTATAATTGTCAAGGAAAAATTTAATTTTACTGGCAAAATTTTGAAGTTTACGGAGAAAGAATAATAATCTCCATTGGTGAATCATTCATGATTGCTCAAAGTTTGTGAAAAATCATGGTAAATTGTAATATTTTTAAAACCAAAAAAAAATTGCATGTGCGAATTGTAATGTTTTTAAAACCAAAAAAAATTTGCATTGGTGATTTCAACCTATTTTCAAATCATAAAAAAAAAAATTGGCAATTTCAAGCTATTTTCAAACCATAAAAAAATATATTGGCAGTTTCAACCTTTTTCCAAAACGTAAAAAAAAGTATATTGGCACCTCAACAATTCCCATCAAGTCATTAAAACACGTGGCACACAGTCGTCAATCCTCTACCTAAAAGACTGTCCATTAGAAAATTTTGCGACCTAGTGACAAGCCCTTATGACATTATCTCTAGCTCACAAGCTGAAAATGCTAAGTCTTCATAACCTCGAGATATAGCGACTGAGGGAAACTGAACCACCAATCGCCAATTCTCAACCATAAAATGTTAGGTCCTTGTCACCGCAATGACTTGGAGATAGTGGTAACTTTAACCCTTGTCGTGTACTTGCCAACATAAAACTATTTATTTCTTAACTGCTAGAACTTCACTCGGAAGCTCACGACTTGATCAAGTCTTCAGACATTTAAATTCATGAGCTAGTGATAATTGTAAAACTTAACCACAAATTATCTAGTCACTAGGTCGTGACCTAAAAATGCTAACATTAAATAAACATGAGAGCTAGCGACAACTATATGAAATGAGTTACTCGCTAGCTCTCACGTCTATAATGTATGACATTAGACCAACTCGAGACCTCATGACCAAAGTAATTTCATTAACAATCTCTAGCATACTAACACCCAAAAAGCTAGAGACCTTGTGATGTAAACCCAAACCAACTTGTCGCCAACTCGTAGGTTGATCACATCTTTAGACATTTTACCTCGCGAGTTGGCGATAACCATAAAACTTAACCAAAAACTATCTTCTTGCTAGCTCGCGACCTAAAAATGCTAAGATTAAACAAAGATTAGAGCTAGCGACAACTTTGGTGGCAAGATAGTATGTACAAGGAATCACTAAGGCTTGGATGCTGACTCATTCTTGAGGGACTAGTTTCAAGGTTTCTCCTGAGTCGAGGTTGATTAGACAAGTGAGGATGACGATTTCTGAGGCATAATAGGATTGGATAGCTTCTGAGTTAGAGATGGGAGATCACAGATTTATCTAAGAAATTAGAGGTTGCCTGTTGTCATGGATTCTAAAGAAGAATTTGTACAATCAAAGAGGAATAACATCAGATCAAAATAATTCATATAAGATGAGCCTTAGCAGGATGCAGTGGATTTGATAGCCATGACTTCTAGAGTGTAGAGTCATGTTGGAAAGAACCAAAATGATAATTTTTCACATGAATGAGCATCACTAGATGAAGTGTTAAAAAGTTAAAAATACAATGGAGTGGTGACTTAATTGGTAGCAGGGAAAACTTTAAGAAACCCCTCCCTTGGACAAGGTGTAAAAACTTGGTGAAAGTTGTATAATTTTGAAGAAAATTTTAATTTTACTAGTGAATTTTTTCAGTTTACGGAGAAATATAATAATCCCCATTGACGAATTAGCCGTGATCTCTCAAAGTTTGTGAAAAAACCCAGTGAATTGTACTGTTTTTAAAACCCAAAAAATAATTGCATGGGCGAATGGTAATGTTTTTAAAACTAGAAAAATATTTGCATTGGCAATTTCAACCTATTTTCAAACCATGAAAATAAAATATTGGTGATTTCAAGCTATTTTCAAACCATAAAAATAAAATATTGGCGATTTCAAGCTATTTTCAGACCATAAAAAAAAATATTGGCGATTTCAAGCTATTTTCAAACCATAAAAATAAAATATTGGCGATTTCAATATATTAACTTTAAGTAATTAAAACACGTGGCACACAATCGTCAACTCTCTACCTGGAAGAATTCCCATTAGAAAATCTCACGACCTAGCAACAAGGCCTTACGACTCTCTCTATCTCCAACTCGTAAGCTGAAAATGCTAGGCCTTCGTAACCTCAATATCTAGCAACTAAGGGAAACTAAACTGGCACTCGCCAATTCTAGACCACAAATGTTAAGTCCTTGTCACCACACCGACTTCAAGATAGTGGTAACTTTAACCCTTATCGCGTACTCGCCAACATAAAACTGTTTATCTCTTAACCGCTAGCACTTCACTCACAAGCTCGTAGCTTGATCAGGTCTTCAGACATTTAACTTCGCGAGCTGGCGATAACCATTAAACCTAACCACAAACTGTCTATTTGCTAGCTCGTGATCTAAATATGCTAACATTAAACAAACATGAGAGTTAGCAACAACTGTATGAAATGAGTTACTCGCTAACTCTCATGGCTATAATGTATGACATCAGACCAACTCGAGACCTCGTGACCAAAGAAATTTCACTAACAATCTCTAGCTCGGTAACATAAAATGCTAACACCCAAAAAGCTAGAGACCTCGCAATGTAAACCCAAACCAACTTGTCACTAGCTCATGACTTGATCACGTCTTCAGATATTTTACCTCGCGAGCTGGTGATAAGGAGAAAACTTAACCACAAACTATCTGGTCGCTAGCTCGCAACCTAAAATTTTTAAGGCTTGGATGCTGACTCGTTCCTGAGGGACTAGTTTGAAGGTTTCTCTTGAGTCGAGGTTGATTAGACAAGCGAGGATGACGGTTTCAGAGGCATAAAAGGATTTGATAGCTTCTGAGTTAAAGATGGGAGATCATGGATTTCTCTGAGAAATAAGAGCTCAGGTTGCTTGTTGTCAGGGATTCTGAAGCAAAATTTGTCCAATCAAGGAGAAATAAGATTAGAACAAAATCATTCACAATAGATGAGTGGCCCTTAGCAGGATGCAGTGGATTTGACAGGCATGACTTCTAGAGTCTATAGTCATGTTGAAAAACACCAAAATGACAATTTTTCACGTGAATGAGCATCACCAAATGAAGTGTGAAAAGGTTATAAATACAATGGAGTGGTGACTTAATTGGTAGAAGACAAACTCAAAAAAGAAACCTTTGTCATTTTTTGAGAGTGGTTTTTTCCTCAGAAAGGAAGATGATGTTTGAGCAAGATCATGCATGGAGTTGTTGTGTGCTCTGTGATACCAGATGGGTTTTGTTTTGTTTTCTTTTGTGTGAGTTTGTTTATTGCCAAAGGGGTTGTGAAAGTGAGAAGGATTGCTAGAGGGGGTGTGAAAGCCTTTTCTTGTCAAGAAAGGCCAAGCATGGCACATCATCTGCTTCTACTCTACCATAGGATGGCAAGGGGTTTGAAGGAGTTTGCAGAGGAATGAAAGAAGGATTTTTTTTTGGGGGGAGTGGCAGCTAGTAATCTTTGTGACAACATGGAAGCCGCAACCCCTCCCCAACATATTAAATTTACCCTAAAGCTCTTGTTTCCACTTTCTCTGATTCTGGGCATGAAGGCTCGGGATCCTCTTTCCATTGTCTCTATTCTTGGGCATGAAGGCTTCCTCCTCTATTTGGAAATGATCTGTTGGACAGAACATAACATCTAACATTCCATTTGAAGGCATCAGGGTGATAATGGCATGGCTCAAGCAGTTTTGCAAGTTGTATAGTCATTAGGGTTCCTTTTCTGGTTCCAGTAGTGATTCTAGACTCTAGTTTAAGGGAGCAAGTTGTATACTGTATAGTCATTTACAGAGAAAATGAAAAGCAATTCTAATTAGTGTCAAGCTTTGTGCAGGTTCTTGAAGGAGTTATATGTAAATTTGTTTTGTGTATAATTATATCTCTTTCAAATGATCAAAATCATGAGATTTAACTTTTTTCATTTGTTGCATTGTTATGGTGTATGTAATTTTTCATTTAATGCTTCCTAATCCTATTATGCCTAGGAATGCAAAATTTCTGTTAGTCTGGAATCATATTAACTTTAAGGATTCACCTCATTGTAATTTGTGGGTTGATTATAGACATAGTCATAGAAGTTAGAACACCTCCATATATATTACACAAACATCCATAGCATATAAAATCATAAGAGTATTAAGAATGAAAGTATTAAACACCACAATAGATAGGAATACAACATAATTAGTAAAACATCAAGACAACAGACCAATGTCTTATCCTAGGGCATAAAGTCACTTACAATTCAAAGACAACCTCATAATAAACTTCAATAAGATTCATTTGCAGATAAATAGGAATGAAATTATGAATAAAGCCATTACATACACAACCCAGACTCATATGTAAACTGAAAAGCCCTTGACCATTCAATTCATAGTGAAAACATAAATTCATAATTCAATTCACAGTTAAAACATAAATTCGTAATTCAATTCACAGTGAAGACAATAATGGGAAGATCTCAAACTGCAAATGATATTGATATTATATTCATAATGATATCAAGAAGTAAATTCACAATGCGATTCAACTATGCACTTATCAAATTCTTGAATAGTTGAGCTATTATAACTATATAAGAGTTTTCAAGTTCAACATAAATAAAAGTGGCCATTGGCCCATCCAATAGGATGAGGATTCAACAAGCTTAGGATTACTGTGAGGAATCTTGGGTAGCAATCGCAACTTGAGATTTCTTCTTTGGCTTTAGCATGGCTTGCCACCTGCCAACCTCTTTCTCTGTTGGCCAACTAAATTCCTTTACCTCTTCCAACTTTGCAACTGAATCTGTCCATCTGGCATCTGTAACTTCCCTAGACTCAACAATAAACTTTGCATGGTCAACCTCAACCTTGAACAGTGATTCAAGCAGACCGTTAAGGAAACCAACATCAACCTGTTCATTTACATGCTTGACTATTTCTTCTTGCTCCAGAATCAAATCAAATTTGTTGGTCCAATCAGAAACTGATTTCAAATCTCCATTACTACCATAAATTGAAGGCACCAATTTATTATAACCTTCCCCAAATGTCTACAATTTTTCATTTGTAAGCACATCCTTCCCTATGAAAAAAGAATAAGCTACATTCATTACCTCCACCATGTCTTTAGTGTCACTGATCTTGGGAGGGAACTCATCACTATACATTATTGTAGTATCTAGCTTATCCATTAATCTACTTCTTCCCAACCAAACATTGAACAAAGGTCCAAGAAAAGCGACAACCTCAGAGGATTTTTTGCTTGCCTCTTTCAAAGAAATGTGCAAATCATGCACAACCATCAATTTGTCTTTGAATACACTAATCCTGTGTTTCAGAATTCCTAACACAATAGAGATAGCCTTGCCATTTTTTTGCTTTTCAAGCTTTTCAATTTCCCCTGTGTATTCCTCCATTTTTGTTGTCACATCAGTTGGTATTTCTTGTACTTGTTCTGTAATCTGTATTGGAGGGGGCTCATTTGCAATTTTTTCTTTCAACTCCACTAACTCTTCCTCCAGAGCACCCTTCTTCATCAGTGTCTCTTCATGTATTTTAGACAATGCAATCAATTGGGTATATGTGTTTGTGTATATTCTTGATAAATCCTTTGTTTTTAATAAATTCATGAAAGAAACTTGAGTAAAAAATGAGGCAATCTCCGTGTTAGTTGTGTCCTACAAGTTTCAGATCATTCTATCAGCTTTCTTTTCTACTTGGATATTTAGAAGGTGGGGCTTTTGAGTGGAAGGGGCCAAAGACCAAGCAGCAAGTGTCTTTGACTTAGGATTAATTCCTGATCCTCTTATTAAATCTCCAATTTCAAATTCAGTTCTAAACATTGGGTCCTCTTGCTTCCTAATCTGATCAATAATAAAAATAGATTGGATATCCCAATCAGGCATCATAATCATACCAGTACTCTTTATCAATTGTCTTTCCTATTCCAAAGATATTTCCTCCCTATCAGGATCATATTCCTACAGTGCCTTGATGATCTCGTCTTTCTTTTCTTTATTTGCTTCCTCTATGATCATTTTTTGTTTTAATTGATTTTGTTTCAACCTTTTCAAAAAAAATTTAAATTCATCTGACTTAATAAAGTCATCATCTTTCATGAACTCATTTGACAACATCACATGCTCATCAAAGCCTTGAGCAAGGGCTTCATTTGTTTCTCCCTGTTCTTCATTTTGCCCTGCTTCTTTGAGATGTGTCCTTATTTGATGAAAGTAGTGTCCTTATTCTATAACAATTGCTCTAGCAGGGTCTCTCCTCACAATTGTATCAACCTCAGTGGTTTTTTGTTTCTTTGCAGCTGGCACTCGGGTAGATTGAACTTCATCGCAACTCTCTACATCATTAGAATACACACTAAGTGGCCTCTTGCCATGTGAAGAATGTCCATCTTGGGGATCTTGTTGCTGAGCAACCACTTATGGAATTTGAGGCATTTGTTCCATTAGAGTTTCATATAAACTTAGCATTTTGTTAATCCTCTACAGGTACGGGATATCAAGGAAAAAACCTGAGAAACTAGGGTCAACAACCAACAATTCTGCTTCAACTCTGATCAATTTTTTCCATTTTCTTCTCCTTTCTTGTACTTCATCTTTTATTAGAAAATTTCTAACCACATCTTCATCATCCAATGGTTCATGGTCCTTTATTGTGGCCCAAGGTGTCATTTTTTGCATTGCAACTTTAATAAATTGTTTCAGATCACATAATATAGACACAACATTAACCAACCTATACTGGCTAAGGAAATTGTTTACTTCATCAAAGGAACTCCTACCAATCATAAAATCAGACACAACCCAAAGCCTAGGAAGAAGAGAACCCTTGTTGAGTTTATCAAGGTATTGTTTTTCAACTAGGGTCAATTGCCAGATAAACTCCATAAAAGCAATCCTAATTGGAACAAATTTTGGTAAAATATGGGGAGGCTGAGGACACCCATAGACTCTCATCACAATAAAGTTATCAAAAAAATAAAAGTCCCCCTAGTTATGTGAAATAGACTAGTTTGGAACAAACTTGTAAGGCCTTAAAACTCTCCTAACATTAATTGACAATCGTTCCCTATTTATTCCTAGCATTTCCATAATTGGTGAAACAATCCAATTTTCAAAGAAAAGGAAAGAAGAATGGGGAGAACTACTATCCCAAACTTGGGTCTATCTTTGTATTGGCATTAAGATGTCAAATTCTTCTTTAAAAAGCTCCAATTCTTTATCCATGAACTCAACATTATAGAACAAAATTAAGTGCATCAGAAATGAATAATGCTTGAATGTAGGGTTGGGTGCACCACTCTAAATTTCAACTAGAGCATTATGAATGTGCTCAACCACATAGCCCACATAATTATAATCTTTGTTAACATCTGGGTGTTGAATGTCCATAGCCATCATCAGTAATTCAACTGACACTATTGAATCTCCATCAAAACCCAACACTCTACATAATCCATAGATTGTACAATACATATAATGGTGGAAAGGTGTGATGTCAAATGGTGGTTCGATACTCTTAGGAATTATAACTGACTTCCTAGTCACCCTAGGCATGTATCTAGGGATTGCATGCTTCTTGATAACACCTTTGTATTTGTCATAATCCTCTGCAATCCACTCCAAATCTATATTTGTACATGCAGCACCAATAATCTGGAAAGCTTCAACAAAGCTAGCTTTGTTAATTGAAACTAGGGCAGACTAGTTCTTCCTTCTGATTACCCTAGATACTGGGAAATAGCATTTGGCGAACTCTTTGATCAAATCCACATCAACATACACATCTGGCACAATTAACTTTGCCATATTTAAATCCCAAGGCTTTGACATTGGGACACCAGTCATACTAAGCGTGGTAGGGTTTCTGCATTGGCTCCATAAATCTTTCCATGCCAAATCATTTGTATTCAAAGAAATGGAAGTCCCTAGCATCAAATCTACAAATTCTTCTTTGTATTTCTTAACCATCTTTTCCTTAGTGGCACTGGCCTTGGAACCTCCAGGTCCTCCTGCTCCACTTGTTGTGGCCTTGGGCTTGGGCTTGGGCTTGGAACCTCCAATTCCACTCGTTGCCTAGCTCATTTTAGCTATAGGAGAAAAACTTAACCAGTTTTCTAAAATTTTCTCACACCCAACACTCCAAATTCTCCAACGTTGTTGCAAAGCTCAATTCACTGGATTTCCTCGAAGATAGAATGCATTAATGCTATTATACAAAATCTCAGCTTGATTATGCAATTTATGGTATTTACTATTTGGGCACCATCACTTCTCTCAAGTCTCAAGTCTCATTAATTGCCACACTTGCATGAACTAGCTACTGTGGCATTAATTCAAACTTCAAACTCAAGTACTCAAGCGAAATTTGAATTCATGCCCTTCTATTTGATTGGCAATTGGCATTCAAATATTTTACAAAACCCAGCAAACAAGTCCTCATGTTAGCGAGTTAGCGACAATGCTACCAAATCCTCATTGCAAGCTCACAACCCCTTTTACAAATCCTTAAAGAATCTCGCGAGTGATCGATAGCCGTTGGTCCAACAAAACAACTTATTTAATTGCAAGCTCGCAACTAGAAACTTAACTTGACTTAAACCCTTGCAATCCCATGACAACAAAATACCTAACTGATGTCGCATGCTCGCAACACTTTTTGACTTAAGACTTACAAACCCACAAGCATGTGATGACCACAAAATCAAACCAAAGCTTACCCATCACCAGATCGTAACTTAAAATGCTAAACAAATTCAAAACCTGCAAGCAAGCGACTTAACCGCATCACATGACCATGAGTGAACAACAACCATTGATCTTCATCAAGCCCTTTAGTCGCAACCTCGCAACAACATTTGTAATATTCTTTCTTTACCTGTGGACTGGCGACCACTGCAAATCTAACAAAATAGCTTATTTAATCATAAGCTCGCAACTAGAAACTTAACTTGACTTAAACCCTTGCAATCCCGCGACATCAAGACACTTAACTATCATTGCATGATCCCAACACTTTTTGACTTAAGACTTACAAACCCACAAGAATGCGATGACCACAAAATCAGACCAAAACTTACATGTCGCTAGATCACAACTTAAAATGCTAAACAAATTCAAAATCTGCGAGCAAGCAACTTAACTGCATCACATGATCGCGAGTGAACGATAGCCATTGATCTTCATCAAGCCCTTCAGTCATAACCTCACAACAACATTTGTAATATTCTTTCTTTACCTGCGAGCTGGTGACCACTGCAAATCTAACAAAATAGCTTATTTAATTGCAAGCTCAGAACTAGAAACTTAACTTGACTTAAACCCTTGCGATACCATGACAACAAGACACTTAACCACCGTCGCATGCTTGCAACACTTTTTGAATTAAGACTTACAAACCCGCGAGCATGCGATGAACAAAAAATCATACCAAAACTTACCTATCGCTAGATCGCAACTTAAAATGCTAAACAAATTTAGAACCTGTGAGCAAGTGACTTAACCACATCGCATGATCGTGAGTGAACGATAGTCGTTGATCTTCATCAAGCCCTTCAGTTGCAACCTCACAACAACATTTGTAATATTCTTTCTTTACTTGCAATATAGCGACCACTGCAAATCTAACAAAATAGCTTATTTAATCACAAGCTCACAACTAGAAACTTAACTTGACTTAAACCCTTGTGATCCTGTGACAACAAGACACTTAACCCCCATCGCATGCTCGCAACACTTTTTGACTTAAGACTTACAAACCCGCGAGCATCTGATGACCACAAAATCAGACCAAAACTTACCTGTCACCAAATCACAACTTAAAATGCTAAACAAATTCAAAACCTATGAGCAAGTGACTTAACCGCATCACATGATCGCGAGTGAATGACAGCCATTGATCTTCATCAATCCCTTCAGTCATAACCTCGCAACAACATTTGTAATATTCTTTCTTTACCTGCGGGTTGGCGACCACTGCAAATCTAACAAAATAACTTATTTAATCGCAAGCTCGCAACTAGAAACTTAACTTGACTTAAACCCTTGCAATCCCGTGAAAACAAGACACTTAACCGTCATTGCATGCTCGCAACATTTTTTGAGTTAAGACTTACAAACCCACGAGCATGTGATGACCACAAAATCAGACCAAAACTTACCTGTCACTAGATTGCAACTTAAAATGCTAAATAAATTCAAAACCTGCGAGCAAGTGACTTAACCGCATCACATGATCGTGAATGAATGACAGTCATTGATCTTCATCAAGCCCTTCAGTCATAACCTCGCAACAACATTTGTAATATTCTTTCTTTACCTGCGGGCTGGCGACCACTGCAAATCTAACAAAATAGCTTATTTAATCGCAAGCTCTCAACTAGAAACTTAACTTGACTTAAACCCTTGCGATCCCACGACAAAAAGACACTTAACCGCCATCGCATGCTAGCAACACTTTTTGACTTCAAACTTACAAACCCGCGAGCATGCGATGACAACAAAATCAGACCAAAACTTACTTGTCACCAGATCGCAACTTAAAATGATAAACAAATTCAAAACCTGCAAGCAAGTGACTTAACTCCATCACATGATCACGAGTGAATGACAGCTGTTGATCTTCATCAAGCCCTTCAGTCGCAACCTGACAACAACATTTGTAATATTCTTTCTTTACCCACAGGCTGGATACCACTGCAAATCTAACAAAATAGATTATTTAATCGCAAGCTTGCAACTAGAAACTTAACTTGACTGAAACCCTTGTGATCTCGCAACAACAAGACAATTAACTATTGTCGCATGCTCGCAACACTTTTTGACTTAAGACTTACAAACCCGTGAGCATGCGATGACCACAAAATCAAACCAAAACTTACCTGTCGCCAGATCGCAACTTAAAATGTGAAACAAATTCAAAACCTATGAACAAGCAACTTAACTGGATCATATGATCGTGAGTGAATGATAGTTGTTGATCTTCATCAAGCCCTTCAGTCACAACCTCACAACAACATTTGTAATATTCTTTCTTTACCTGTGGGCTAGCGACCACTGCAAATCTAACAAAATAGCTTATTTTATTGCAAGCTCGCAACTCGAAACTTAACTTGACTTAAACCCTTGCGATCCCATGACAACAAGGCACTTAACCACCGTTGCATGCTCACAATACTTTTTGACTTAAGACTTACAAACCTGCGAGCATGCGATGACCACAAAATCAGACCAAAACTTACCTGTCGCCAAATCGCAACTTAAAATGCTAAACAACTTCAAAACCTACGAGCAAGCGAGGAAACTGACTAAGCTGCAATACCGACTACATCAAATGATCGCAAATTAAAAAGACTTAACCACGAATAGCTCGCGACCGTGTGAAAACATAAAATCACACCCAGTCACAACCTTGCAACATAAAATGGTCAAGTGCAAAACATCTTGCGAGGTAGCGACAACTAAAATCTCCCAGTACTCGCAAGCTCGTGACTTAAACTGACTTGATGATAAAGGATCTGTGAGCTAGCGATAACTATTAAACATGTCTGACCAACCATTTGACCACACTTCACGTTGACATGGACAAATAAATAGATGACAACTCAGATTTTCAATGCATGACAACTTCGGCTTACTAGCCAACTAAGACCAAAAACAAACACAAAACCCTAATCGCCATGAACATCATTTTAAGCATTTAATGTAGAATAGAAGAAAGGTTCTAGTGGTAATAGTTATGCAATATGAATAATTTTATGGATCTTGTGACACAAATTGTTGCATTTCATGTTCAACATGTTACATAATGTGGAACCAAATACCAGTTTACTAATAATTCAATTGTTTAGTAATAATGTAAATTCACAATAAAAAATATGAAATAAGTATCCATTCTACTTCTGATTAAAAAATTCAAGGAATACAATATCAAAAATCATCAATGACAACTATAGTATTGCAATATTGCAAATTGAAATTGTAATATGACTCAAGAACTATAGTATAATTATAAATACCTATAAACTGACTGCTAATTCACTTCAATGACTCAGTTTGACTGTCCAAGGCTTCTATATCCCAAATGGACTCAAGATCCGGAAACTAACTAGTATTAACAGGTTCATTTTCATTCTAAGTCGGGTATTTAAAAATGTCTTCATCTTCCTGCTGACTCTGAGTTTGCGATCCATCATATTCATTTGTCTTAGCACTAGCACTAGCAGTAGCACCACCAGTTTTTAAAGTGTTGCACACCCCTCATCTTTCATGCATGGAATTCTAGATTGCCAGTGCCCTATCATATGGAAAATCTCTAACATTATACTGGGTTACAAACAACCTCAAGCAAGTTTCCAAATTCTTGTCTAATTTTTTTCTGATCTTTGATTTCAAAAGCCCTAATGTACTAAAAAATCTCTCATCTTCCACCAACCCCATTATCATTGTTTGACATAAATCAACAAGTTTCAAATATTCTGGTATTGCAATACACAATGCTTCACTTTGATCTATCCTTTTCCAAAGCCTTATGATTGATCTAGGTTCAAATGGATTCTCCAAGTTAGCCAACTGCTATTTCATAACCAATGCAATCTGTTTACATTATTTTCTAAGATGATTTGAATTTAAAATTCCTTCTATAGGTTGTCCATTGCAATATGTATCTTTTTGAAAATGTCAATATCAATTCCTCTAGTTTTTTATGAAACATCTTTGCATCATTTGGACTATCTCCAATTGAATGCCAAAATTGAGGATACACACAACCCATGGCTTCAAGTGTTTCTTCTCAAGGGAATCTTTCATGAATCTTAGTTGGAAGCTCATATGCAATAGACTTCAAATTATCACTAACAAATTTAACAATCCTGTCAAAATATTCCTTTTTAACTGGTAGTGCTCTGCCTCACTTGCTCGTCTTAGATTGGTGCATCGGTATTTGAAATCCTTTTACAAAGACACATAACTCTTTTTTTGTATTGAAATTGAAAAAAATTTCAGCTTGATTCAAATCTGTAATTATCTGCCACCTAAAAAAATTTGGGCTTCGCCCTGTTAGATATGAATATAGACCATCCAAGCTCAATCATGTCATTTTATGTAGATTGCTATACTCATTGATATACATAGTTCTATCTTGGGCTTTCTTAACAAGTTTGTTCATTGAATCCAGCATGTGGAGAAGACTAGCTAAAGTTAACAGAGTCTCTATATCACTTAACTTATGTAAGAGATCAGGAGCTTTGTCTACTGTTAGGCATTGCTCATACATTAGTCTGATCAAGGATTGATATTCTATTAGAACTCATTTCATTGGCCCATGTAAGGAGATCCATCTAGTCTCAAATTCCTTGAGAAGCTTGTTTCCTCCTGTTACTCCCTCAGCAAAAATCTGAAATTCTGCAAAATGTTTAGGACTTTGGCAAAAGTATGAGTGGAGCTCGTGGACCAGATCTTCAACTTTTGACACTGTAGGGAAATTGCTTACAATTCTATATGCTAAATTCATTTGATGGGCCATGCAGTGAATGCCAACCATGTATGGTACAGTACTAGTTTGTAATCTTGCACAAAGACTGGTCCTTTGACCTTGCATTACTACAGCTGCATCAACTCCAACACACACCAACTTCTTGGCAATTATCAAGTCATCCATACTAGCAATTTCATTCAAAGCTTTCTTAACTTCAAAATATAAATTTTTTGCTGTTGAATTGCCCCTCATTTTACGAACATAGAGTAGATGAGCTCGGGTGGATGTGTTCTTTTATGGTATACACATGCATACAAACCCAAGCAATGTTATCTACCACAGTAAATTCATCTATGGATAATAAAATGAAATTTGATTCTTTTACACTCTCTTTTATATTTTGTTTTTCCACCTCAGCGAGACAGTTTTCCATTTCCCATCCAGCATTTATTGACCAATGTGACATAGGATAGTGACAAACATTCAAAAAATTTAATAAATTACTAAATTCTAGGAAATATTTCATAGGATGCCCTCTCGACATAATATGAAAAACAACACTCATCTTAACAGTCTTTGCCAGGTTTGCATCTTTCGTTGCATGTTCAAGCCCAACCTTGATTGTATTTCTAAATCCATTATTACGAATTAGTGTTTTTTTGTGGTTATGCTCTTCATATTCCATGGCATACTTAACATGAAGACATTCTTCCTTTGATTTCCATCTTACTACTCGTGTTTCCATTCCATCTATGATCTCTTTTTCATAAACCTTACCAATATGCTTTTCTATGGTGTCAAGCTTTAGCTGCATCTTCTTCTCTCTTTTAGTTTTCTAGCTACAAATCTTACACCTGCATTCTATTGGTTGTTCATCATTGTTTGGGACCAATTCAATGAATGGGTAGTTTGCTACCCAATCAATCTTAAAACTCCTTTTCATCTCCCACTCTCACCCCAGTTTTACTTTCCTTTTTCTTTTCTTCCTACGAACATCATCTTCAGTACTAGCATTTACATTCGCCAATGGTATCTCATTGTGTGTATCCCTTAGAACATCTTCTGTCGTGTGGGTATTGTCATCCTCATTTGATGCATTTAACTCAATGACAATCCCACCTTGTGGTGGTGGTGAGCTATTGTGAATGGGTTCTACAACTGTAGAGGTTGATGGACTAGAAATTTTGCCAATTCCAAAAAATGACTTTATGGTACTATCTTTAAGTTTAAGTTTTGGGCATTTTGATGGCCTCCCAATCCCTTCAGTTTCACTGCCCTGAGGAGTCTTACCCTTGTCTGACATCCCAATCCCTTCACCCCCCTGAGGAGTCTCACCCATGTTTGACTGTGACATCTTGAGTCTTGACCTCTCACTATGAATTAAAAGTTAAAACTAATACTATCAAGTATGAAGAAATGATTACTCAGCTTTATGCCTTCTCAATTCTCTGAATCAGGAATTAGGAATGAGTGCCTGGGCCTGTGTTGCAGGATTGTAACTCTGGCCCTCCGCCCTACAATGAACTTCGACTTTCCAACTCAATTTGCAGAATGTGAATCGAGACTCCGAGAGCTCCCAATTTACTAATCAGACACGAACAAATTGTAAGAAAGAGTCTATTTATAGCAATCCATGATTGCAATTTTGGCAAATTGTGCGAGGCCCAGGCATCGCAATTGCCAATAAACATTTAATTTAATTGCATTTTTGGCGAATTGCACAGGCATGCAATGAACATTTAATTTAAGCAGGGCGAAATGGGTCCTCGGATGCTTATAATGTTTTAATTGATATTGGCGAATTTGGTTGACGCATAAGAAGAACATTTAATTTACCACTGGTGAATTAGATCTTGGGTACGTGGTCATTTTACTATTGCTGGTGAATAATGGAGGTGATCTAATACCCATGTCTGAGTGACTCCAGGAGAATATTATAGGCATGCACGTCGACGGTGTGTGGTCAATGGTGAAGCTAGATTCTATAATGTGTCATTAACCCTGAAATTCCAAGCGATTTGACCAGGATGGTGCCCAAGGCTATTCGCGTGGAATTCTCCAATTGGTGAAGATTCGCCATGAAAAAATTCTCTTATTGGTAGAAGAGAAAATAATCTTTTTTTAATTTTTTGAGAGTGGTTTTTTCCTCAGAAAGGAAGATGATGTTAACTCTTACACCAATTGTTAGCAAGATGAGAGGGGGGAGGGGGGTGAATCATATAAACTTACTATTCAACAAATTCATTAGATTCAACTTCGGTAGCCCTTTCTAGATATGACTATAAATCATTCAAACATATAAACATATAAACTTGAAATATCAAAACACATATAACACTGGATTTAACGTGGAAACCCAAATAGGGAAAAACCACTTTGGGATTTTGGACCCACAAGAAAAATATACTCTTCTAGAGTATGCTCGGTTACAAGCAAATCCTTTCAAAGATACATACACATTGCTAGATGTGACCTAGTTAAGGGGTTTCCCTTAGATTTGTTAGGATCTTGCACTTTGTTAGAAGGGACCTTGTTAGAGGATTTCAAACACTTATTTGGAATGTCACCTTGTTAGAGGATTTACAAATAAGATTGTTAGGTCAACTCGGTTAAGAGATTTTCTATCACTTACAAAAATAAATGACAATAATAAAATATATCTGCAACTTTACATCTGAAATGCTAAAGCAGATTCTTTATGTTCAAGATAATCTTTTCATAAGACTTATTTATCCTTCTGTTGGGCTTCTCACTGTGTTCTTCAAACAAATCTTCAATCTTCTATACTCGGTTGTCACCTCTATAGCATCACTGTGCTTCTATTTGCCCACATACTTTGTTCTTCATCTCCTCCATATTTATAAGCAATTCCTAACCGCTTAATCTCCTTAATCACATTTCCCATGATTAATCTTAGCCAACAGTTCATTAAACTTGACTAGGTTCATTGTATCCTTCAAATTGAAAACGTTTCATCTTGCCTTGAAACTTGTATGCCTTCCTTGGTACTTGTGCTCTTTAATAACCTCTCAATCTATGTTGTAGATTTGACCATTGATTTTCCATAGCCTTAGATCCTTAACAAACTTCTTGCACGACATTCCAATCTTCCATAAATCTCTAGCTCATCGTTATCCTTTATTAAATAATGTTTATCACTCATTTAATGCATTCTGTTATGGCTCGGTTGAAACTTAGTTAATACTAGACTTTACTCGGTAGATATTCCATCTTGGTTACTTATGTTCAGTATACTCATTAACTGATAAACTTATCGTTTACTGACTGGCTCCCTGGTCGGTAAAATAGAGTAGTATAAAACCTTTTCTCATTCTATTGCATGAAATCATTTCTCCTCTTGTTCAGTCATCAAATACATATATGTGTAGAATATCAAAACAATAAAAACATCATAGTCTCATCATTGTCAAACTTGGTAATAGTTGCCCATTGAATAACTTATTACTCCCCTTTATTCTTTCATTCTTTCTGTGTCTTTTACCGACATCTTTATACTCATCAAAACATAATCTTTAAGATATGGCAACATCATACTGAATTAGAAAATTAATTGCTTGACAATAATGACAAAATAATAATATCAAGATAGTGATCATTCTTAATCAATAATCTCAACTTAATTTAGTGTAATGCCAATAGATGATGTTTGAGCAGGATCGTGCATGGAGTTGTTGTGTGCTCTGTGATAGTGGATGGGCGTTTTTCTCTTTTCTCTTATGTGAGTGTTTATTGTCAGATGGGTTGTGAAAATGAGAAGGATTGCTAGAGGGGGTGTGAAAGCCTTTTCTTATAAAGAAAGGCCAAGCATGGCACATCCTTTGCTTCAACTCTACCACAGGATGGCAGGGGGTTCGAAGAAGGATCCCGTAGAGGAATGAAAGAAGGATTTGTTTGGGTGGGGAGTGGTAGCTAGTCATCTTTGTGATGAACATTCCATTGTGAACACATCCATATATATTACATAAACATCCATAGCATATAAAATCATAACAGTATTAAGAATGAAAGTATCAAACATCACAATAGATAGGAATACAACATAATTAGTAAAACATGCATGCAACTCAATTAAAGGGAATATCTTTTGAGGATCCAATTCCATGATAAATTTTATATACAAATCACACTTTCATAATAAAAGGAAAACAAGAAAACATATTCACCCACAATGAATCAACTATTATAATTGGAAGGTCACTTCACCAAGATAACATCAATACAACAGACCAGTGCCTTATCCTAGGGCATAGAGTCACTTACAATTCAAAGGCAACCTAATAATAAACTTCAATAAGATTCATTTGTACATAAATAGGAATGAATATGCCTTTACATACACAACCTAGATTCATACAAATGATATAATCACCAGCTTTGTATTTAAAAAAATGATTTCACTTAAACTACCTGAAGAACTTTAATTCTTTCCTTAAAAGAAATCCTTGAACAATTCCATAATCTGCCTTGCAAACATGTGAATTGAAAAACCCTTGACCATTCAATTCATAGTGAAAACATAAATTCAACACAAAGACAAGTATGTGAAGATCTCAAATTGCAAATGATATTGATATTATATTCATAATGATATCATAATGTAAATTCAAAATGCAATTCAGCTATGCACTTATCAAATTCTTGAACAGTTGAACTATTATATCTGTATCAGAGTTTTCAACATCAATAAAAGTGGCCAACTGGCCATCCCTCTCTACAAATCCAAAAAAAAAGTTGTCATCCCTCTCAAATTAATCTTGGAATCCTTTTATAAGATGAGGATTCAACAAGCTCAGAATTACTTTGAGGAATCTTGGCTAGCAACTTGACATCTCTTCTTTTGCTTTAGCATGGCTTGCCACCTGTCCACCTCTTTGTCTATTGGCCAACTGAATGCCTTTACCTCTTCCAACTTTGTAATTGAATTTTCCATTTTGCATCTGTAACTGCCCTGGCCTAGAAAATAAACTTTGCATGGTCAACCTCAACCTTGAATAGTGAATCAAGCATACCATTAAGGAAATCTACATCAACCTGATCATCTATATGCTTGATTATTTCTTCTTCCTCCAGAATCAAATCAAATTCATTGGTCCAATCAGAAATTGGTTTCAATTCTCCATTACTACCATAAATGGAAGGCACCAATTTACTATAACTTTCCCCAAATGCCTGCAATTTTTCATTTATAAGCACATCCTTCCCTATGAAAAATTCATAAGCTGCATTCATTACTGTAGCGTCCTAAAATTGTGACACTTGCAATTTCGACCGCATTTGGGTATTCACGATGGCGACGCAACACTGAACCTAAATGGAGACCCCGAAACTTGTTCATGACATCAAAAACTGCATTTTTCAGCACCCTGGCCTGATCCTCCTTGCGCCCTGCTATTCCTGGAGGTGGGACCATGGCGCCCAGCACCTTGGTCCTTCAGGACTAGGGCACCTAGCGCCCTGGTCCCCTAGGACCATGGCGCCCAGCGCCCTGGTCCCTGGCCCTATTTTTGGGCCCGGTCTCTTTTGGGTCTCGGATCTTTAAGTTTGCAAATTGGAAAATAATCTTTCCTGGTCAGCCTAAGGTTGGAAAAATCAATCTTTTAACCCTAATTGGCAAGTATATAAACTACATTTCCTCTCCCATTTTGGTAAGATGAAAAAAAAAAGGCGGAAGCGATATTCAAACATTCAAGCATTCAAGCATTCAAGCATTCCTTCAAGCAATTGATCATTCTAAGTCTCCATTCAAGGCTAAGTGTTGCATTCAAGACAAGGATTCAACCATTGAAGAGGAGATCACATACAACATACAACATACAACAACATCTACACCTTCGCATGTAAGAATACAAACATTCTTACAACAAGGTATCAGTACTTGTTTACATTACAATCATTTACATTTACAACATTCTCATTTCTTGGTTAATTCCAAAACCGGGGTTTGACCTAAGGGCAAACCCCTAATCCCTAACCCCCCAATTGTCCTCGCTTTTCTGTGTGTAGGTTGCAGGTACGTGGCTGTAATTGAAGATCAAGAATCCTTGTGCAGAGACGAACAGATCCCCCTTCATTTTGCGGATTTTTCGGAGGACCGTGTGCATGCCGGGCGCCATCATCCCATCAACTTTCACTCAAATTTGCAGGACAGCGTCATCTCGACATTTTATTGCTAATTCCAGGTCCGCAGCTTCATCCTATATCCCTATCTCTATTTATAAGCGAATCTTTCTCACTTTTCATGCATTCCTAGCTTAATCCTTCTATCTACATTCTTTACAAAAGAGGGTAGCCTTGCTGTCTTAACCCTTGAAACTCATTTAGAATCCAATCTTGCATTGTGTGGGATTGGATCTTGTGGGTTTCAACCCCTCTTTTGAATGTAAAGTCTCCCCTAAGTGAAAACCGTCAACCCTAGTGACCTCCTTCCCCTCTCCTCGGAGTGGTGGGGGGGAAACTTAGGGTTCGCTCGCGATTTTCCGCTTTACAATTACCTCCTTCATGTCTTTAGTGACACTGATCTTGTGAGGGAACTCGTCACTATACAACATTGCATTATCTAGCTTATCCATTAATTTTCTTCTTCCTAACCAAATATTGAACAAAGGTCCGAGAAAACTGACAACCTTAGAGGATGTTTTACTTGCCTCTTTCAAAGAAATGTGCAAATCATGCACTACCATCAATTTTCCTTTCAATACATTAATCCTGTGTTTCATAATTCTTGACATAGCAAACATAGCCTTGAAATTTTGTTCCTTCTCAAGATTTTCAATTTTCTCTGTGTACTCCTCCATTTTTGTTGTCACATCAACTGGTATTTCTTGTACTCGTTATGTAATCTGTATTGGAGGGGGCCCATTTGCAATTTTTTCTTTCAACTCCACTAACTCTTCCTCTAGTGCACCCTTCTTCATCAGTGTCTCTTCATATTTTTAGATAATTCAATCAATTGGTTATATATTTTTGTGTATCTCCTTGACAAATCCTCTGTTTTTGATAAATTCATGAAAGAAACTTGAGTAACAAATGAGGCAATCTTTGTGTCTTTTGTGTTCTGCAAATTCCAAATCATTCTATCAGCTTTCTTTTCTACTTGGATATTTATAAGGTGGGGATTTTGAGTGGGAGGGGCCAAAGACCAAGCAACAAAGCTCTTTGCCTTAGGATTGAATCTTGATCCTCTTATTACATCTCCAATTTCAAATTTAGTTTTAAAAATTGGGTCCTCTTGCTTCCTAATTTGATCAATAATAAAAATAGACTGGATATCCCAGTCATGCATCATAATCATACCAGTACTCTTAATCAATTGTCTTGTCTATTCCACAGTTATTTGCTCCCTATTAGGATCATATTTGTGCAATGCCTTGGTGATCTCCTCTTTCTTTTCTACATTTCCTTCCTCTATGATCATATTTTGTCTTAATTGATTTTGTTTCAACTTTGTCAAAAACCTTTTAAATTAATCTGACTTAATAAAGTCATTATCTTTCATGAACTCATTTGACAACATCACACACTCATCAAAGCCTTGAGCAAGGGCTTAGTTTGTTTCTCCCTGTTCTTCATTCTGTCCTACTTCTCTGAGATGTATCCTTATTTGATGAAAGTAGTGTCCTTGTTTTGTAACAATTTCTCTATCAGGGTCTCTCCTCACAATTGCATTGACCTCTTTGGTTTTTTGTTTCTTTGCAGGTGGCACTCAGGTAAATTGAAATTCATCTCCACTCTCTACATCATCAACAGACACAATAATTGGCCTCTTGCCATGTGAAGATTGTCCATCTTGGGGGTCTTACTGCTGAGTAGCCACTTTTGGAATTTGAGGCATTTATTTCATTAGAGTTTCATATAAACTCATCATTCTGTTAATCCTCTCGAGGTATGGGTTATCAGGGAAAAAACCAGAGAAACTAGGGTCAACAACCTTCAATTTTTCTTCAACTCTCATCAATTTTTTCCATTTTCTTCTCCTTTCTTATACTTCATCTTTTCTTAGCAAATTTCTAACCACATATTCATCATGCAATGGTTCATGGTCCTTTATTGTGGCCCAAGGTGTCATTTTTGACAATGCACATTTTATAAATTGTTCAGGATCACAAAATCTAGACATAACATTAACCAACCTATACTATTTAAGGAAATTTTTTACTTCATCAAAGGAATTCCTACCAATGGTAAAATTAAACACAACCTAAAGCATAGGAAGAAAAGAACCCTTCTTGTGTTTCTTAAGGTATTCTTTCTCAACTAGGCTCAATTGCCAAATAAACTCCATAAAAGAAATCCTAATTGGAATAAATTTTGGTAAAATATGGGGACGCTGAGGACACCCATAGACTCTGATCATAGTAAAGTTATCAAAACAGAAAAATTCCCCCCAATTATGTGAAATAGACTAGTTTCAAACGTACTGGTAAGGTCTCAAAACTCTCCTAACATTAATTGACAATCTTTCCCTATTTATTCCTAGCATTTCCATAATTGGAAAAACAATCCAATTTTCAAAGAAAAGGAAAGAAGAATGGGGAGAACTATTGTCCCAAACCTAGGTCCATCTTTGTATTGGCATTAAGACGCCAAATTATTCTTTAAAAAGATCCAATTCTTTATCCATGAACTCAACATTATAGAACAAGATTAAATGCATCAATAATGAATAATGCTTAAATGTAGGGTTGGGTGCACCACTCTAAATTTCAACTAGAGGATTATGAATGTGTTCAACCATATAGCCCACATAATCATAATCTTTGTTAACATCTGGGAGTTGAATGTCCATAGCCATCATCACTAATTCAGCTAACACTATTGAATTTCCATCAAAACCCAACACTTTGCATAATCCATAGATTGTACAATGCATATAATGGTGGAAAGGTGTGATCAAATGGTGGCTTGATACTATCTGAAATTATAATTGGTTTATTATTCACCCTAGGCATGTATCTGGGAATTGCATGCTTCTTGATAATACCTTTGTATTTTTCATAATCCTCTACAATCTACTCCAAATCTATATTTGTACATGCAGCACCAGTAATCTAGAAAGCTTCAACAAAGCTAGCTCTGTTAATTGAAACTAGGGAAAATTGGTTCTTTCTTCTGATTTCCCTAGATACTGGGCAGTAGTGTTTGGCCAACTCTTTGATCAAATCCACATCAGCATACACATCTGGCATAATTAACTTGGCCATATTTATATCCCTAGGGTTTGACACCAGGACACCCTTGACCCTATTATTCTAGAAATAATGAAACAGAGCAGTACCAGTCATATGAAGCGTGATCAAGTTTCTGCATTCGCTCCATAAATATTTCCATGTCAAAACATTTGTATTCAAAGAAACAAAAGTCCCTGGCAACATATCTACAAATTCTTCATTGTATTTCTTATCCTTCTTTTCCTCAGTGGCCTTGGGCTTGGAACCTCTAGTTCAACTCGTCGCCTTGCTCATTTTATCTGCAAGAGATAAACTTAACCAATTTTCCAAAATTTTCTCACACCCAACACTCTAAATTCTCCAACGTTGTTGTAGAGCTCAATTCACTAGATTACCTCGAAGATAGAATCATAGAATGCAATTATACAAAATCTAGGCTCGATCATGCAATTTATGGTATTTGGGAGCCGTCACTTCTCTCATTAATTGGCACACTTGTATGAACTAGCTACTCTGGCATTATTCATTAATTCAAAGCTGAAGTACTAGAGAAAAATTTGAATTCATACCCTTCTATTTAATTGCCATTCAAAACTTTTACAAAACCTGAAAAACAAGTCCACATGTCAATGCCTAATTGCTTAGCAACTGATTATAACAATTTGGAAAGTAACCGCCTAACCGGTGAGTTAGCAAAAATGCTACCAAATCCTCTTAATCGCAAGCTTGCAACCCATTTTACAAATCCTCAAAGAATCTTGTGAGTGAGCGACAACCATTGATCTTCATCAAGTCCTTCAATTGCAACCTCGCAACAACATTTGTGATATTCTTTCTTTACTTGCGAGCTAGTGACCACTAGAAATATAACAAAACAACTTATTTCATCACAAGCTTGCAACTCAACACTTAACTTGACTTAAACTCTTGGGATCCCACAATAACAGGACAGTTAACCACCATCGCATGCTCGCAACACTTTTTGACTTAAGACTTACAAACCTGTGAGTATGCGATGACCACAAAATCAGACCAAAACTTACCTATCGCCAGATCATAACATAAAATGCTAAACAACTTCAAACCCTGCGAGCAAGCGACGAAACCAACTAAGCTACGATACCAACCACATCGCATGATCACAAATTAAAATGACTTAACCGCGAATAGCTCACAACCTTGCGATAACATAAAATCACACCTAGTTGCAACCTCGCAACATAAAATGGTCAAGTGCAAAACATCTTGCGAGGTAGCGACAACTAAAATGTCCCAGTACTCACAAGCTCGCGACTTAAACTAACTTGATGATAAAGGACCTATAAGCTATCCACAACCATAAAATCTCAAATTATTTATCACTTGACCATAGTGACCCAACGAGTACCAACAAAAATTGATGTTTTATGTTAATTACCTTCATAAATAGGTGTGAGAAGTGGCCCACAGACCATTAATGACTTACTTGCTAACTCTTGCAGCTATAATGCATGGCAGTAGACCAACTTGAGACCTCGCAACCAAAGCACTTTCATTAAAAATCTCCAGCTCGCTAACATAAAATGTGAACTCCAAAAAAACTAGAGACCTCACGATTTAAACCCAAACCAACACTCGCTAACTCGCCACTTAAATTGTTAAATATGAAATTTATCTGTGAGTTAGAGATGAAACATTAAACATGTCTCATTTTCTGAACAACCATTTGACCACACTTGACATTGACATGGACAAATAAAGAGAGGACAACTCAGATTTTCAACACACATCAACTTTAGTTTACTAGCTAACTAAGACAGAAAAACAAACACAAAACCCTAATCACCATGAACATCATGTTAAGAATTTAATGTAGAACAGCAGAAAGGTTCTAACAGTTATGCAATACAAATAATTTAATGGATCTTGTGACACAAATTATTGCATTTCATGTTCAACATAATGTGGAACCAATTTACTAATAATTCAATTGTTGCTAATAATTCATAAACTTAATTCTAATTGTTTACTAATAATTCAAATTCACAATTAAAAATATGAAATAAGTTTCCATTCTGATTGACAAATTCAAGGAATACAATATCAAGAATCATCAATGACAACTATATTATTGAAAATTGTAATATGACTCAAGAACTATAGTATAAATACCTATAAACTAACTGCTAATTCACTTCAGTGACTCAATCTGAGGCTTCTATATCCCAAATGGACTCAAGATCCAAAAACTGACTAGTACTAATAGGTTCATCTTCATTCTGAGTCAGGTATTGAAAAATTTCTTTGTCTTCATGTTGACTCTGAGTCTGTGATCTATCATTTGTCTCAACACTAGAAGTAGCACAAGGGTCATGCAAGCTTGGAATTCCAAATTGCCAGTGCCCTATCATATGGAAAATCTCTAACATTCTACTGAGTTACAATCAACCTCAAGAAAGTTTCCAAATTTTTGTCTAATTTGGTTTTGATCTTTGATTTCAAAATCCCTAATGCACTGAAAAACTCTCTCATCTTCCACCAACCCCAATATCATTGTTTGACATAAATCAACAAGTTTGAAATATTCTGGTATTGCAATATGCAATAGTTCACTCTGATCTATCATTTTCCAAAGCCTTGTGATTGATCCAGGTTCAAATGCATTTTCCAAGTCAACCAATTGTTGTTTCATACACAATGTAAAGCATTTACTTTGTTTCTTAAGATGATCTGAATTAAAAATTCCTTCTATTGGCTATCCATTGTAATATGCATCTTTTCAAAATGTCAATATCAATTCCTCTAGTTTTTAATGAAACACCTTTGTGTCATTTGGATTGTCTCCAATTGAATGCCAAACTTCAAGAAACACACAACACATGGCTTCAAGTATTTCTTCTCAAGGGAATCTTTCACAAATCTCAGTTGAAAGTTCATCTGCAATCAACTTCAAATTATAACTAACAGATTTAATAATACTGTCAAAATATTCTTTTTTAACTAGTAGTGCTCTACCTCGCTTGCATGTCTTAGATTGGTGCATTGGTATCTGAAATCCTTTTGCAAAGAGACATAACTCATTTTTTGCATTGAAATGTAAAAAATTTTCAGCATGATTTAAATCTGTAATTATTTGCCACCTAAAAAAATTTGGGCTTTGCTTGGTTAGATTTCAATATAGACCATCCAGGCCCAAGTATGTCATTTTACGTACAGTGATATACTCATTGATATACATAGTTTTATCTTGGGCTTTCTTAACAAGTTTTTTCATTGAATCCAGCATGGGGAGAAGACTAGCTAAAGTTAACAGAATCTCTATATCACTTAACTACTGTGAGGCCTTGCTCATACATTAGTCTGATCAAGGATTGATATTCTATTAGAACTCATTTGGTTGGTCCATGCTAGGATATCCATCTAGTCTCAACATCCCTGAGAAGCTTGTTTCTTGTTATTACTCCCTAGTAAAAATCTAAAGTTCTGCAAAATGTTTAGGACTTCAACAGAAGTATGAGTAGAGCTCATGGACTAGATCTTCAAATTTTGACACTGTAGGAAAATTGATTACTATTCTATATGCTAAATTAATTCGATGGGCCATGCAGTGAATGCCAACCATGTATGGTGCAATACTAGTTTGTAATATTGCACAAATTTTGGTTCTTTGACCTTGCATTACTACAGCTCCATTAGCTCCAACACACACCAACTTCTTGGCAATTGTCAAGTCATCCATACCAAAAATTTCATTCAAAGCTTTCTTAACTTCCAAATATAATTTTTTTTTTGTTGATTTGCCCCTCATTTTACAAACATAGAGTAGATGAGCTTGACGAATGTATTATTTTATGGTATACACATACAAACAGACCCAAGCAGTGTTATCTACTACAGTAAATTCATCTATTGATAATAAAATGAATTTTGACTCTTTTACACTCTCTTGTAAATTTTTCTTTTCCACCTCAGCGAGATAGTTTGCCATTTCCCATCTAGCGTTTATTGACCAATGTGACATAGTATAGTGAAGAACATTAAGAAAAGATAATAAATTACTATATTATGGAAAATCTTTCATAGGATGCCCTCTGGACAAAATATGAAAAATAACACTCATCTGAATAGTCTATGCTAGGTTTGCATCTTTCGCTGCATATTTAAGCTTAGCCGCGATTGTATTTCCAAATCCACTATTACCAACCAGTGTCATTTTGCAGTTATGCTCTTCATATTCTACGGTATACTCAACATGAAGAAATTCTTCCTTTGATTTCCATCTTACTATTGGTTTTTACTTTCTGTTTATAATCTATTTTTCATAAACCTTACCAATATTGTTTTCTATGGTGTCAAGCTTTAGCTACATCTTGTTCTCTCTTTTAGTTTTCCAGCTACAAATCTTACACCTACATTATGTTTGTTGTTCATCATTGTTTGGGACTGGTCCAATGAATGGGTACTTTTCTACCCAATGAATTGTAAAACTCCTTGTCATTTCCCACTCCCACTCCAGTTTTACTTTCCTTTTTCTTTTCTTCCTACCAAAATCATCTTCAGTACTAGCATTTGCATCCGAGTGAATTATCTCATTTTGTCTATCCTTTAGAACATCTTTTGCCATGTCGATATTGTCATCCTCATTTGATGCATTTAACTCAATGACAATCCCACCTTCCAATGGTCGTGAGCTACTATGAATGGCTTCTGCAACTATAGAAGTTGATGGATCGAAAACTTTGTCAATTCTAAAATATGACTTTATTGTAGTATGTTTAAGTTTTCGGCATTTTGATGGCCTCCCAATCCCTTTAGTTTCACTGCCTTGAGGACTCTTACCCTTGTCTGACATCCCAATCCCTTCACCACCATGAGGAGTCTCAGTCTCACCCTTGTCTAACATCTCAATCCCTTTACCACCTTGAGGAGTCTCACCTATGTCCAACATCTTGAGTCTTGACCTCTCACTATGAATTAAAACTAATACTATCAAGTATGAAGAAATGATTACTCACCTTTATGATTTAATTTTGTGAATCAGGAATCAAGAATGCTTGGGCTTGTGTTGTAGGATTGTAACTCTAGCCCTCCGCCCTACAATGAACCTTGATGTTTTAATTCAAATTATGGAATGCGAGTTGAGAGCTCCCAAATTTACTAATCAAATACGAAAAAATTGTAAGAAAGAATGTTTCAAACTTTCAATTGTATTTATATCAATCCATGATTGCATTTTTGGCGAATTGCGCATGCGTTTCAAAATGCATTTTGATTTAAGTAGGGTGAAATGGGTCCACAAATGTTTATAATGTTTTAATTAATATTGGTGAATTTGGTTGATGCGTGCAATGAACATTTAATTTACCATTGTCAAATTAGGTCTTGGGTACAAGGTCATTTTAATATTTCTGGCAAATAACAAAGGTGATCTAATACCCACGTTTGAGTGATCCCAGGTGAATATTACAAGCATGCATGTTGAATGGTGTGTCATCAATGCCAAAGCCAAAATACAATGGACTATTAAGCCTAAAATTTCGGTTGATTTGGCCACTACGTTGCCCTAGACTATTTGCCATTTCTTCCAAAAATATGTGGAATTCACTAATTGGCAAAGATTCGCAACCAAAAAACTATCTGCTTCGGTCTGTTGCTCTAGCCCGACCCCTCTTCTTGGTGACAACGACCTCCTTGCTTGTTGGTATCAACCTCCTTGCCTCTCGGTCTCCCCACCAGTCCCACTAGTTAAGCTCCATGAACTCCGGTGGAAACCAACTTCGACACCGGTCGACCTTCTGTTGGGCCCCTCTAGCACCTCGATCGCCACATGGGCCACCCTGCCATGTAGTATCCTGCACTATCAGTAAACTATTTGGCTGCCACATCATCTCCCTAGCTATCGACATGTCATCTATCACAGTGTCATTTCCCAGGAGCCACATCAGCAGTACCATATGATGGTACAGTCCACCTCATCATTTTGTATTGTCACGTCAGCTATTTTGTCAAACCAAATCGCGCCACGTTAGCAGTCTATACAATACAGATGCCCAGTCAGCAGGGAGGTGAAGTTTTTTCGACGCTCATACAATCATCAAATTTAACCTCATATTTTGCTTATGTCATCATTTTTTTTGAAAAATTAGTAGGCTCTCATTTTTTCTCTTTTTTGTGCATATTTTATTGAAATGGATTATAATTTCATGTAATTTATCGTGGTGAAATTAGTTTATGATTTTGATGGATAGATCTTTCAAAAAACATTGTTTTTGGTGACTATACCTATCTAATACCCATTTTTTCAACTTCCAGAACTCCGTTCGAGCTCATACAAACTCCTTTTTAGGTGCCATTTTTTGAAAGTGCATTATTTTTCATCTACTCTCATATTTCAGAAATTTTGCGTAGAAATTGTACATTCAGCATATGATCTTTTTTCACCAATTTGGCACTTGTAATTGCATAGATCTATCTTGCTCGTCTTTTGCATTGTAGTTATTAGCCTATTGGGGTAGTTGTAAAAAAAATCAGATGTCCACCTTGCCATTTTTTGCAAGTGGCCTATTGTACCGCACTACATATAAAGTACCAAAATCATCATTTTTTGGGGGGGGACAGGTACTTTGATTGATTGAATTTGGAGGGGGGGGTGTCTCTTTTGATTTTGTGCTATTGTGTTCCTTCCTTTTTTCTATAATAGGTTCTCCTAAGTTTACTCTCTTAACTCCTAATAGCTATGCTACTTGGAAAATTGATTCATGGAGTAAGCTTATGGAAAAAGGACTAACTGATTATATTGATTGAACTATTGTTTCTCTTGTTGATCCTAAGTCTGATCCTATTTCTCACTTGGATTGGTTCACTAAAAATATCATGGCAATTGGTACCTTAAGAAAGTATGTATCAAAGGATCTCATTTTTCATATTGACAAATGTACTCTGATCAAGGATGCTTGGCAAAATTTTCAAGACTTATATGGTCAAGTTGATGAGATTAGGGGATATCATATGGATAGTGATCTCACCATGTTAGATCCCAAGAACTTTGATACTATACAAGATTATGTGACTAAGGAAAAAGAGTTGACGACACAACTCAAGGATTGTGGCATTGATTAGAAGGATACTCAATTGATCTTCAATTTGATGGGAAAACTTCCACAAGAATATGTAGCATTTGTTTATAGTTTCCAAACCCATAGGATGACAATGGGTTAAAGCTACACAATTCCTACATATGATGCTTTTGTCAAAATATTGATGATGGAACAAACTAAGTTGATAAGCATGGGCATTCTTAAGGCTTCAAAATCTCAAGCATTACTGGAAAATCAAGAGAACAAAGGAAATCAAGTAAAGGACAACTCAAACAAGAAGAAATGGCAATCAAAGCCTAAGGACAAAGCATCACCTTCTCCACAACAAGGAGATTCATCCTCTTCCAAGGGGGACAATTCACCAAATAGGGAGAGACCTACTTGTGCCTATTGTAAAAGGATTGGTCATGAGGAGCGTCATTGCCATTCTAAGAGGATTGATGAGCTCTCACATATCCTCAAAAAGCATAACATTGATTTTCCTAATGTCTACAAGAAGGATGACTCATCAACTTCTACTTCCTCACATTCAAAAGGAAAAGGGCAAGAATTCATGGCTTCTACAAGTGGGAAGACTCACTCTTTTGGGAAAAGAAAAGGAAAATCCCTTTGTGCTACTACAAGTCATGATTCAGAGAGATGGCTTCTAGATTCAGGGGCTTCTCATCATATGGCATCTTCAAAGTCTATGTTCTCTACATTTGAGCCTTGAACCATGTTGCAGATTTTGATGGGCAATAATACATACATGGATGTGATTGGGAAAGGATCTATTTCTATTGGGGATAACTCCTTCAATGATGTATTTTGTGTACCCCATTTGACAAACAATCTTCTTTCCATCTATCAAATCACACATGGTCCAACTAAGAGAATTGTGGAGTTCACACCTTAGTCAGTTTTCATTAGAGACTTGGAGACTAGAGCTATCATTACAGCTATAGTGGTTGATCATGCATCTCGGTTATAATCCTTTTTAGATTTTATTGATGATGATTTCACATATGATGATTCTTCACATTATGATCACACTTCTTGTGATGATTCAGATTTTCAAGAGAACTTTGGGTACTTGAACTTGGGGATTCTCACATGTGACCCCATTCTCGAGCTTTTTATTTCATCTCCTCCTATTGATATTACATTACCTTTTTCACCAGATGATGTAGATAGTGCAATAGTTTTGCCTTCTTCTGATTCAGTGTAATAGGTTATTCATTGTCTTCCAGCTTCAAATTCTTGGGATGAGTACTTGACAGACAATGCAGGTTTGTTTGTGGAATCCTATTTTGTAGATTTGGGAGGCATCATTGATGATATTCATCTTCTCTTTGATGAAGATGATCCTTCTTTGATTGTTGCGAGGGAACACTCTAACCCTCTTGTTCATTCTCTACATGATCATTCTTTCAAGGTTGACATGATTGTGGATTCTTATGTACAACAGTTGGAGGAGGTCTCTTTATCCTTAGAGGATAAATGTGAGTCTTTAAGACTTGTCCTACATGCATCTCCACTAGATCTTTGAGTTCTTTTTTCAACAGTGTGGAGTAGGTTACCACCTTTGGAGGGGGTATCTTTTACCATCGACATGGGGACACTTGAGCAGTTTTCATAGACTTCATTCATCATGAATTTTTTTCCTACATCTTCCCTTCATGATTGGGGAGACTTCATGGATACACCTTTGGTTTTGTTTCTTCCTAAGGGGAGGAACATTGTTCGATGTTCATGGAGCAATTTCTTCATATGTCATTGAGCTTCTATCATTGATGCAGATTCTACATTGAGGGGGGGCTACCTATCTTCTCTTCTTCTCTCATATAGGGGGGACTTTTTCCCCACATGTGGTTTTCTCCTTCTCACGCTTCTATGAGAGTTCTCTTGAATAGTTTTCATCTCTCCTTTGGGCGAGGGTTTTTTTCCATTGGGTTTTTCTCTCTTTCCATGATTTTTGAGAGATTTCATTGCATCGGTTTGCATGAATTTGCATTTGTACATGGGTACCTAACATGATCTTATAGCCGAGACCCATCTTGCATTGCTTAGTTGAATCATAGACTTAAGTGCATTCCCCTTTAAGTTGCACTTAGGGGGGGGGGGGGGGTGTTGGTGTAAATAATTATTCATCATGGATATTATTACACCTTACTTAAGTTTACTTAGGATAATACATTTCATAGTAGTCTGGGTATGAGACACTTAGGTGTTTGTGCCACATTGGGATAGTGTGTGTAGGAGAGTTTGTGCCACTACTCTATCATATCCACTTATTGTGGAGTGATAATTCCACCTTCGGTGGGTGATCCACCTCATGTGGAATATTTTATTGTTTCTCCCATTTCCTACCTACCCTTGTTTCTTATTGAGCCACATGTCATGTTTGTATGCTCACATATCCATATAGCCTTTCCTATATATGCAGGCTCATCTTCATTGTATGTAATAACTACTTATCTTTTGATCATCTATCTATTTATAAAAATACACTTTATTCTTGTCCTATATTTTGTCTCTCTATTTGTACATTTCATCTTGGCAAAATCTCACACCTTGAATACCCTGTCACCACCTTTGCTTCCCTGCATTGTGAACAACGCATAATAATGGAAAAATTACACAAATCTAGCCAAGGCAATGCAGTTATGAAAAATAAAATGATTAATTAAATGATTATTTTGCACACTTCTTGCACTTTCTGCAGACTTTGCAAAAGATTATAAAATTTTCCTAAAGAATAGAAAAAATCAAAAGAATCTCGAACTTCTTGGAGAGAAATTTGCCAACTCTGACTGTCTAAAGACTCTCTAGCCACCAACAACTTCAAGCTAAAATCTTCATTCTACAAGTAATCCCTAACCTATTGGAATACATGCAAACCAACTCTTTTGGTTGTGGCTTTTCGATACCCCATTCGCAGATTCTATTTTTTTTTTTCTATTTCCAAAAAAAATTCAAAATTTTTTTACTTCATCATCTGATGACACTACTAGAAACTTACATATCGAGGGTCACAACACTCTTCACTATTTTCTAGTCATTGCCACCCCATTCCTCTTCTCTGTTCGCCCACCATGCCACATTATGTAATCTGCCACGTCATTGCCATGCCATTTTATGTTGACAATATCCATGCCTTTTATGTCGAAGGTGTGTCCTTTATTTGAAATGGACAAGGTGAATTTGCAAATCATCGATTGAAAATAAATAAAAAACGGATGCAATATGATCCAAAAGATCTCTGTCATCCATTTATTTGAGTGTACCTTGTTGGAGTCAGAATTGACCATGTACATGGATCATTCCCATTTACCAGAACATCCATGGACATCTATACATAATTATACTAGAAAATCCAATTAATATCTGTGGATATCTTTAGATTTGGCAATCACATGCTGATGCCCCACACTTAAATCACTCACACTATCCTGAACCACATAACGAATTATCTTTGTTGATTTTCTATAACTCTGCATTTAAATCAATTTTTTTTGTTTCTTTTTGACTCCAGTTGCACTAATTTAAAGAGTTATTTTTTTATGGTTTTCAATATAAATCTTGAGTTTTGTTAATTATGTTTCTTTCTAAATTTACGGTGAAAGCAATTGGCCCAAACCTTTTTTTTGAGGTTTTGTGCATTTTTAATTTGAATATTCACTACTTTCAGTTTAGTTATCCTTTTTTTATCTTTATTATGAAATTAATTATATAAATAAATATATTTTTTTATTTTTTATAATATTATACAAAGTAGATTATGATAAATTTGTGTGAAAATATATGTTATTTATATATTTTTAATTTTTTTTAAAGTGTTTACATGTACGAGATTTAATAATATTTTAAAGAGAATTTTTCTCTTTAAAAATAGTTGTTGAAAAATAAAAAATAAAAAAGTAGGAATTTTTAATTTTGAAGATAAAGTTCTTAATTTAGTTTTCTAATAATTTATTTTCATATTATAAGATTTTATCTCTAAACAAGATAAAGATATATTAAAATTTAGATTAATTTTAAACAATTTATTTAATATTCATTTATACAATTAGAATCACAATTAATTAACTATTTATAATAAGCTAAATAAAATAAATTACAATTATTTAGTGATCATCTTAAAAAACCTTTCTACTTTGAATGGCTTGCAACTTGCGAAAATCAGAAGCTAAGGCTAGGAAGTGGCTAAGGCTAGGAAGTGGCATACTGCAAATAGATTTGCAATCCTAGGTCATCATCCTCCCTCGAACTTTAAGGAAAACACTTCAAAAAAAATCAATAAGCTTTATGTGGTAAATTCCCATGGGAGGGAATGATGACCTTAGGACTCACACCCTAATCTTAGACTGGATGGGCAAAATAATCATGGATGGAAGGAGGTTAGAGGAAAGGGATCCTAAAGGACAATGTTTTCTCAATCTAGGCTAGAGCAATTGGGTAAAATTAAAAGTTTCATAAGGAAAAGACTTGGTGATAAAGTGTGGATTGCTCTCATAGCCTCCAAAATGCCCAGATTCACATCAGGGGCCAATTTGTTTCCCATAGGTGAAAAGAATCCCCCTGAGCTGGCCTCAAACCTTCCATTCACTTTTGTCCAATCCAAGAATGTAACACACTTAGGGTATGGTCCTAAATCTGACATTTTTCATAATTTAGTGCCCCACTAGCATAGAGCTAATCCTATCTCGGGAAATGATATTGCTAAATCCCCTAAGATAGCAAGGATTTATAAGCCCAAACATATTGTTGATCCTCGAGTGAGGCATTGGTTCAATAGGGAACTTGGTCCTAATGCACACGTTTAGAAGAAACACATGAACAAAGTAAACCATACACTGATATGCAATGGAAGTCCCAATCTAGAAGTAAGAGAAGATAAATTTTCCAAGAGATTAAGGGATCATTGTAGAAAATTCAGTCTTTTTACCAAATGGAGTGGGAACAGGTAACCTAGTGGGAAAATTGCTAGCTGGTGGGAGGTTGAATATGTAGGCTAGGTAAGTATTACTATGCTCTCCAATGACTTTCTTTACATTGATTGCAAAGAGGTAGCTATGAAACATAAATTATTATTTTGAGATCCTATGTTTTATCAGAGCTATAACTTTATTTTTATTGACTAACATCCAAATTTCAAACCTAGCTTATATAAATTTAATGACATGCTAAAATGGATTATACTAAGAAACCTTCTAGTTGAACTTTTGCATTCACTAGTTCTTTTCAAGATAGGAGATAAATTAGGAGGTTTTATAGGCATGGAAGAGACATGGCCCTGCTCTTCTAATCTCAAAATGTTAGTAAACTTAGATATTAATTTATCTCAGTTGAAAAGTATAGATTTAATCACATCTAATTTTAAATACGACATCAACCCTGAATTCTATATATGGATTGATTTATGATAAAATTGAGTATAGGATAAATGATCCCCCTGTCAATAAGAATCTACCCTATGTTTTACCCACTGAGTTCAGAGACATCATCATATATTTTAATGACAAAGGAGGTTTTATTGTTAGGGTCAACCCTTCTAAACATGAAGGTGCTATCAATCAACCTAGTTGTCCAACTAAGGTAGAAGGAGGGGAAATTGTGAAGAATAAGATGCTTGGAAAACCATCTGAATCTTCAATTCATAAGGAGGGAAATGATATAGTGATGGTCTTGCAAAATGGAGTATCAACTAAAGATAATATAGAAATTACCTATGCTCCTAAGAAAAATGTCACTTTGGACACCCCCAGTGTTACTCAATCCTCATTCATATCTCCTCTCTCGATAAATGGACCTCAAAAGGATATATTGTGAAACCCTCTCAAGGATGTCTATCTAGATAAAAATATACCCACCTCTACTCATGTAATTCTAGAGAAGGGAATGGCTGATGTGGTGATTTGCATAAAGATTATACTATAAATGGATCCAATATGGGGGTTGAGAGAGAGTTAGAGGGAGGGGAGATACAAGAAGAGGCAACTATGGGGTAGGTACCCCTGGTTATATAGGAGGAAGATAGGAAGGGCAATGGAGAATCTCTAAAGGATAAGGTAGGTCATTTGGAAGAAGAACCTTCATTGTTACACAAGAGAAGGGTTGGGGTGTCTGTATCTGTGAAGGGTGAGGATAATGAAAACAAGACTAATGTTTCAATCAACAAATTTTGCAATGATATCGTGAGTGATCTGTTGGATAGGTTCATAGAGGAAATTGTTGATGAGGACAAACTAGCCTTGTATATGCAAGTACTAATAGCAAATCTCATGGATATAGGGAATGAGGAATCAGAGAAGATAGAGGAAGCTTTGATGATGAAAGAGATAACTAGGAAAGAGAATTATGGTGGGACATAAGTCCTTGGAACTTTCCAAAATGAATGTGGATTGGAGACCCCAAATTGTGCCAAGTAGAACAAGAAGAGAGGCAAAAAATATATGCTAGAGCTGAGAAATATGGATGGGTCAGCAGAAGGCCAGATCAAATAAACCTATATTTTTATCTAGGGAAGGGGAAGTTCCTTCCCAAGGAGCCATGAAATAACTTACATGGAATTTTAGGGGCATGAATGCCCCTAACAAACATTAGATCATAAGATGTTGCATCAGAATAACTAATTCAGAGATAATAATGATTCAACAAACTAAACTAAACAAAGAAGAAATTGAGTTCTTTAGGAAAAATCAGGTATTAAGGAGACAATCTTGGATTCCTGACAAATAGTGCCTCGGGTGGTCTTGTAGTAACTCAGGATCCAAGATTGGTTACCTTCAAAATAGAGAGGTGCCAAGAAAACTAGATAAGTGGATGGGTGAGTGGGATTAAAAACAACGTGCGATTCCTTCTAATAAATGTATATGGTCCAACCGAAAACAGGGACAAAAGGACATGGGATGAAATAGAACAATACCTGTGGGTAATTCCCATTCAAATATTCTTCATATGTAGTGACTTTAATGCCATTTTGAATCATAACAAGACATAGGGAGGTTCATGCAGAAGAATCCCTGGTTGATGGCAATCTTGTATCAACCAAAAGTATTTTCCTATTTGTTTTTTCTTTCTATTTGCAATTTGAATATTTCTTTCTGTGTGTACCAAATTTGGCTCATCAGATCCTGTGTAGTTTGATTTTACTTGAAGACCTTATCTTCTTCCTTATTTCCAAACCTTGGAGCATTTGGATCATTTTCCAGGAAGTTATCGCAATCAGTTTCCTTGATAGTTTTGACAGTTCCCTGTTACCAGTTGTCAGGACTTATTTGCATTGGTGATCTACCAGATCCCTTTCGTAGCTTACTAAGCCTTGAGCATTGATTTTGATGATCCTTGGCGTGTGGCCAACCTTTTTCCAATATTTTCCCTTCATCCTTTGAATTTTTTGAAGCAATCTCTTATTAGAGGTTGACCTTGTTGTTTTTGCATGATAGGTCTTGTTCTTTGGGTTTTGATCCCTTTTGGGAAAACATCCCCTTAGATCATATAAACCATCGTAATTGAGAATTAGAATTTATTCAAGACATAAGACTAAATAGAGAAGATAGATCTTGCTATTTGAGTTCGTGGTTGTGACCTATTTTGTACTTTGAGCATCTTCTAGTAGGTTTGTGAGCCTATTTTTTGTAGCCTGATAGTTACCAATTGGTTGTAATCTTTTTTCATGCAATAAGATAATTTGCTTTGCATTTCCTTCATCATATCTTTATGTTTCTATTATGTTTACTCTTACTAATCGGTCAGGATTGATCTCTTTGAGGTCCCTCCTAACCGGTGACTTCTTCAAGTTGTATCAGAGCAATCTTTCATTTCAGAGATTGCGTTGTCCTGAGGATTTTGTTGTAGGGTGGTGGAGAGTGGATCTGACCTATATCTATAGAGGAATGGCATAAAGATGGCACGAAGAGGAACTAGGAATGGTGGAGCATGTGGTAATATAGGCCCTATTGTGAAGGAAAATATGCAAGGTATAGCAGCCCAGTTGGAAGTCATGGAGATAGCTTAGAGAAGAGGTTGACATATTGAATATATAAGTGAAGATGAAGGAGAAGAAGCCTGGTAGAACAAGTAAACCCACCGTTAGTTGATCTAGATGAAAAATGGTTTTTAAGGGTTTTGAGTACGGCGAATACTAAACCTCATTTTACTCCACCAGAATATAATGTAAAGTTGGGCTTGGATGAATTGATGGAGAAATATTTTAATTTTGAGAACAGTGCAGAAGAAAGGAAGGTGAAATATGCCAATACTCGGTTGCAAGGTCATGCATCTCTTTGGTGGGAGAATTTGTAGTTGATAGACATAGAAGAGGTAAAGAGAAGATCATGACATGAGATCAGATGGTTGCTAAGTTGAAATCAAAATTTATGGTAGTTGATTATCAAGTAAATCTGCTCAAGAAGTTGTGAAATTTAAGATAGAAGGAATCTAGTGTGAAGGAATACACCGAATAATTTTACAAGTTAAGTATCAAATTTGTACATGTTGATGATAAATTTGAACAAGTTGCAAGACATTTGAATGGATTACAAGTGAGGATACAAGATGAACTTAGTTTGATCAAATTATAGAGTGTTGAAGAGGCTTACTAGTATGTCCTAAAAGCTGAAGGAATTCTAAATAAAGGACACGAGAAGAGGCAAAGAGGCAGAGGTGGAAGGTTTACTGGAGGAATATTTCAAGGAGGAAGAGGATATATCAGAGGTAGAGAAACCTGTATAGATAAGAACAAGGACAAGGAAGTGAAGAAATAAGGTAATTCATACCGGAAAGATGATAGAAATTTATATCCGAGGAGAGAACCGAATGGCTACTAGAATGAGAATTTTGGAAGAAAAGACAAGAGAACATTTAGAGGAACTTGGTTTTAAGTGTCGAGGAGAAGGATATTGTGCTTTCTAGTGTAAGAAGACAGATAATATCACAAGAGAAATAGTGGTGGAAGAAAATCCCACCGGATCAAATAATAAATTGGAAGGTGGAGAACTACTAATGATGAGGAGATATTTGTGTCATACCAGGAGAGATGAAAAACTCTTGTAGAAGAAGAATTTGTTCAAGACCAGATGTAAGGTATCTAGTAAGTGCTATAAATTTGTTATTGATAGTGGTAGTTTATATTATCTCGATTTTGAAGATATGGTGGATAAGTTAAAAATAGAAAGATTGAAATATCCTAAGTCTTATCAGATAGAATGGATTCAAGATGAACATATAGGTTATTAGTAAGTGAGCAATGTTTGGTGAAATTCAAAATTGGGAATTATCATGATGAAGCTCACTAGAAATTTTAGTTTAGTTTGTAACCCTATGACTAAGACAACGAGAGGGGATAAGAAGGAATTAAAGTGGACCATCGGAGAAAACAAAATTTTTGAGCTCTTGAAGAAAAGAGTAACTAGGCAACTTGTGTTGGCTTTACCAGATTTCAATAAAGTATTTCAAGTGGATTGTGATGCAAGTGGAATAGCAATACAAGCAGTCTTGAGTCAGGAACGGAGAGCAGAAGCTTATTTTAGTGAGATATTGAATGATGCCTATAGGAAATATTCAATAGATGATCAGAAGTTTTATATCATAGTTCTAGCCTCGAAGAAGTGGAGACATTACTTTTTCCCTAAGGAGTTTGTGTTGTAGACAAATCATCAAGCTTTGTACTATTTGAACAGTCAAAATAAGTTGGTCAGAGATATATGAGATGGGTAGAATTTTTGTAGAGTTACACCTTTATGTTAAAGCATAGAAGTGGGAAATCTAATAAATTTTTTGATGTATTGAGTAGGAGAAGGAATTTTCTGACAAAGATGAGAGTGACATTATTAGGATTTGAGGAATTAAAGACTTTGTATAATGATGACCCAGATTCTGCAAAATCATGGAAAGCATGTAAAGAATTGGTTATATGGTAGATAGAAACAAGTGGTTGTATTACTTAATTCAAGATGGGATGTCATTCAGAAGATTTTTGTTGTGCATACCTAAGAGTTCTATGAGGGACAATCTAATAAAGGACAAACATAGTGGGGGATTAGTCAGATACTTTGGTATTGACACAATAATATTGTAGACACTTAAAAATAATTATTTTTAATATTTTTAATTCCTCACATAATTAATTAATTAATTATGTTAATTAAAATTCTTCTCAATATTAATTAAATATAATTAATATTGTCACTATAGCATATGATTTATTTAATAAATCAATCCCTTTCTTTATTCTTCTAAAAAAAATCAAATCCTCACAAATCTTCCTCTTAGCTAATTAATTTCAATTAATTAGTTAATCTACATGATTCCTACAATCATCTTCTTAATTCATCATTAACCTAATAAATTCTTCTAGAAACTCCCTAAACTCACTTAACATTATTCTTCTAATTTTTTAATCCCTCCACTCATTCTCTCTCCTAGTCAAATTCTCCTACAAATATAAATCCCACCTAACATTTCCTCTAATCCCCCTCCTAATAAGTCATTAATGGCTAATCATCATGATTAGCCACAAAGTCAACTCTTTGTCCTTTCATCCAGCCACTAGCTTTAAATGCTCTTTTTCTAGATGAATGTAAGATTTTTGAAATCTCACATTCCTCTAGGCATTCCCCTCTCCCAAGGATTTTTTAATTTCTTTTTATTCTTCTAATCCCCATAATATCCATTTTTGGAGAATTTTTAATTCCTCCAATGCATCTTGTAGAGTGTGAAGATACGAAATGCCTTTAAGGCATATTTCTTGGTCTCCACACTCTCTCTTGGAGCTTGTGTGAGCTCACAAGTAAATCTTAGCCCTTCATCTCAAATTCATCCTAGCCATCTATTTTCTTCTCCTCTTCCTATAAAATAGGGTTCCATCCCTTCATTCAAAAACATCTTGAAATCCAGTAAGCTTATGCTCCCCTTTTGAGCCCAGGAAATCATCTTGGCAACTTGATCATCTCATCCTTATCATTCATCCTAATCATTTGTGCACAATATTGGAGAGCCATCCACATCTAGCAATCAAAGGAGCACATCAAGTGGAGCATTATCAAGGGGCGCCTTCATGTCATCAAGCTCAATCCGAAGGAGAAGGTAAAATAGCAAGGTGAAATGGTTTTTTAATGATATTTTAGCATTCTGCATGTTTATTTCATTATGTTTTGATCAGTTTACCTTTCAAATCTATTTTTCCCTCTTCATTTTGGCACGCCCGGTGGGACCCACGTCCCTAAGAACTAATGTTGTTGTGTTTTTAGGTTTTTTGTGAGTTGTGAAACGCAAGTTCTAGAATAGTGTGACTATAGAAAAAAAAAAAAAAATTTATCTTTTTCACAGGTTCTAGAATAGCAGCTCTGCATTTCTGCGCGACAGCTCCTCCTTATTCTTTAACTTTTCTATTTTCTATTTATTTGTTGTTTCTATTTCAACACGACAGCTCTGTTATCTGTTTTGTTTATTTATAATCTGTGTGAAAGTAGGAAAGTATGCTCTTGTCTATATAGACAATCAGAAATCCGAACCTTTGACACTTTTCTATTCTGTTTAGCACGACTATATGCTCTAACTGCAAGAAAGTGTGAAGATAGGAGAGTATGCTCTTGTCTATCTAGACAATCAGAAATCCAAATTTTTGGCACTTTTCTATCTATTTAGTGCGAGTGTCTACTCTGTTAATATGTTTGAAATTTGTTAGGCGCTAACAGTAGTTTGCATTTTCTTTTCATTTCGTGTTATCTGCTTTGTTTAATCATAATCTGTCTGACCACAGGAAAGTGTGAAAGTAGGAGAGTATGCTCTTGTCTATCTAGACAATTAGAAATCCGGACCTTTGACATTTTTATTTTATTCTGTTTTGTGTGACTATTTGCTCTGTTAAATCTAGGGTTTTTGTTTGCTTTGTTAAATCTAGGGTTTCTATTTTGTTAAATTTAGGGTTTCGGTTCTGTTAAATTTAGGGTTTCTATTTTGTTAAATTTAGGGTTTCTGTTATGTTAAATTGTCTATTTCGTTAAATCTAGGGTTTCCATATCTTCTTTATCTTGACTACATTTCCCTTCAAACTTCACCAGATTATCCACATTGCCATTTTCCACATTTTCTTCCTTGGAGGCCTTATCTCAAAAATCCACTTTTTGAAGCCCAAAATCCCATATTTCTCTATTTTTAGGGTTTGCCATAACTTCTTCCCTTTTCATCCAATCACCTCCAAATTTTTCCCATATTATCCATCTTCAACTTTTTCTTCTTTGTCCCTCTTGGACAAATTTTTCCATTCCTTCATCTCTCCTCCAAAATCCCCATTTTTCGCTTGCCTATCCCTTGGAAAGTGGTAAAAACCTAGTCAAACCCCATTTACCCATCAAAGCTTTCTTCAAATCCACATTTGTCATTAGTAAAAAAGTTTTTATTCATGTTTTTCTATTCATTCCCAAAAAATTAAGAAAAAATTAATATTTTTGTCATTTTGTTGATTTTTGCAGGATGCTTGTTGAAGACTATTTTTCCAAACTACTAATCAAGTTGTTTTGCAGGACGCTTTTTGAAGACTCCATTTTTCAAACTACTAATCAAGTGGTTTTGCAGGTTGCCTAGCTGATTCAACCAAATATTATGCATTTATTTAAATTAGGCACCTAGATATTAATTAAATTGGAATGAACCATTGTCTTATGTGTCTTTAAGAAAAGCGTAAAGGTAAGAAAGTATGCTCTCGTCTTACTAGACGATCAGAAATCTAGACCCTCCAACCTTTTCTTGTTTTATTGTGTGTTTACCTCTAGCGGGCCTGCCCTCCCAACTTGCTCTTTGAGAAGGTAAGAGGGGAACAACCCAAGTGAGTACACCCGGACCTGGGGTTCCCAACTCGCTATAATAAATAGGCCATTGACTATGAAAGGGTTAATGGTTGGGGCTATATGAGAGTTCACTCTCACATTGGGTGCTTAGTAGGATCCTAGAGATCTCAATCGTGCTTGCATGACTACTAAGTTCTTGGTGCTTCTTTGTGCTATAGGCCTCAATTGTGCTTGTGCAACTTCGAAGGGTGGCTCCTAATGGGAAGACTTACTAAACACCTTGTTTATAGTGGCCAAAAACCCTCTAGTCATTGGTGGAGGAGGTCGGACCTTTGAAGCGGCCCATATTCTTATGGCCCTTAGTAGAGACAAAGTTCACCATGAGGAGTTTTCATGGGAATTGATGCTTGGCTGCCCTGAGAAGTGAGTGTTGTGGAGGGGAGCCAGTGGGGTCAACATCTAAGTGTCTGCTCTGGGTAAGCATAGATGGGAAACCAATTGGGATTCAATGACTATTGTCCTTGCCAGCCTTAAGAATGTTGTATATGAGCATGAGTGTCTTTGAGATAATATGCATTTAATCATTGTGTTTGCTTTGTTTGATACATACTTGCCAAGAGTAGACTAAAAACACATCACTATCCCCAAACACTTTGCAAAAATATTTGTCAAGGCACAAACAAATTGTCCAAGTCATTAACCACACCAAGTCCAAAATTGCATCAAAACTCCGTCCGTCCCATTTTTCATAAGCCTAAGAGAGAAGCTAAGAGTTTATCCTCTACGTCAACATTCAAGTTTGTCCTTTGAAACACTTACTATCATCCAAATCAGGGTGGTCATATCCCTTCATACAACTTGCCATTTAAATAGATCCTTCATGTTCATGCCAAAGACAACCCAGTCATCAAGTTTTCTTCTAAACCATCACTACCATACCTTCTTCATCAATCATCCTCAAATTTCTTAAGTCCTTTCATCCTCAAATTTCTTAAGTCATTTCATCACAAATTTCTTAAGTCCTTTCATCCTCAAATTTCTTAAGTCCTTTCATCACAAATTTCTTAAGTCCTTTCATCCTCAAATTTCTTAAGTCCTTTCATCACAAATTTCTTAAGTCCTTTCATCCTCAAATTTCTTAAGTCCTTTCATCACAAGTTTCTAAAATCCTTCCATCACAAATTTTCTAAGTCATTTCATCACATTTTTCCTAAGTCTTTTCATCACAAATATCGTGTATGGTCGCAACTCGATCCCAAAAGAAAAAGATGGCTGATCAACAATATGGCATGCTAGACATTGGTGTCCTATATGAAGATCCCATGCAAGATCATACACAAAGTGGGCAACCAAGCGATCAAGATCAAAGCCAAAATCTTGACATGGTTAACCAAGATGAACTTTGTCTGGAAGTGCAAACTTTCCTAACAGATTCTTATAACCAAGAGATGATGGAAAAGTTTATTAAACACAATCCTACTGCATTTCTAAAAACTCTTCTTGAACATGGAGCTCAACTTCCACCTGAATTTAATAGATCCACTGTCATCCAACAACCACAAGGAAACCTCGCTCCCACACAAAGTGCTGCACCTACTATTCAAACTCAATCAATTGCAGCCCCATCAATCATCCAAGCCCAATCAATGCCACCCGCGACACCTCCCACCACGGTCTCCATCCTGCCTTCTTCCTCCTTACCATCCATACCACTATCAAATCCAATCTCATCCATTCTCCAACAAACTTCTATACCACCTCCTTCTATTCAACCACATATTTCTATTCCACAAACTTCCCTTTCTCCCAACAATGTCACAAATTTTATCCAAACTGCATTCAATCCCATCACAACAGTTGGCAGACCGCAACCATCTATCACACAAACCCCAGTGACATCGGTCATCACATCCCATGTTCCCACCTCTTCATCATATCAATATATTGGTGGTGGTGCACCTTCTTTGGTTCATCCAATTCTTGGGGCAAATAAAATCCATCAATATCAAAGTCCACAACAAGACCTCATCAAGGAAATTCAAGACATGAAGAATATCATCCAAAACATGAAAGAAAAGACTAATAAAAGGAAAGCTTACTCATTCCAAAAATTTTTCCCTTGTCCTTACGACCCATCTATATCAGTTGCACCATATCCCCTGGGATTTGAGATCCCTAAATTCACCAAGTATGAAGGCAAAGGAGACCCCCGCGACCATGTCCGAGAATTCCACATCTTATGCCAATAAGTCTCCTATAGTGACCTTTATCTTCGCAGACTCTTTCCCAAGAGTCTCACGAGAGACGCCTTGGCATGGTTCTCATCTTTACCACGAGGTTCCATTGTCTCTTTTCCAGACTTGGCAGAAAAATTTGTGGCCCACTATGCATACAACATGGGTAATGATGTTTCTATGATGGACCTATGTAATACAAAACAAAGGCCTGGAGAAACCTTCACCAATTTCCTACAAAGATGGCGACATCTTATCAAAAAAATCCAATGGGACATGCTAGAACAACATCAAATTGAACTATTTCAAAAGAACTTGGTGCCTGAACTTTCAAGACCTTTAATATCTCAATGTATCAAATCCTTCCAAAAATTGACCGATAAGGGCCTCGCCCTCGAATGTGTCTTGTTGGAGGAAGGAACCTTGAAACATTACCAGAAGTTATCACAAAGTTCTTCCTCTTATCATAATGACAAGCCAAAATTCTAGGCTAAAAATAAAAACGTGGTCAATGATGGTGTAACTGATGCAAAGTGGGTCCAAACCGTGGCTGCTCCCCCAAAATCCACCACCAATATTAATCAATTCAACAATCAAAACAATTCAAATCAATCTCAAAAACCTCACAACAATGTCTCAATCCAGGGATGACCACCTCAATCGAATAAGAGGACTCCAAGAGATTTCACTCCTCTTGCTGAGCCTATTGAAGTGGTGTTTCAAAAACTTGTCCAAGCAGGTATAGTGGTTTTTCCAATCACTCGCCCGTTTGATCCCAATCAACCTAAACCAAGATGGTATAATGAAAATGAGTATTGTGAATACCATCGTATCAAGGGACATGATACATTAAAGTGTATGAAATTGAAGATTTACATACAAGATCTCATTAATAAAGGTGAAATTGAGGTAGCAAATGCAAAACCTAGTAATAACAATGACAAACTCAAAATGTACCAGGAACCCTTCCCAAAGCATGATAAAGGAAAAGGCTCATCATCTAACACAATGGGTTATGACTACGCTAATCACATAACCAGTTTTGATCTTTTAGTAAGTCGCATTGAACTTGTAGATAATCATGTCAATGTCATAACCATCCAAGGAGTTAATCCTCCTTCTTCCCAAAGCAGACCAAATCCGGCTAGAATAGTCATTCAAGGTGCCACACCTTCCACCTCCCATTTCTAGAATGACTGTAATGCAACTACATGCTGAGGAAGAGTCACCATCCAAGGAGTACCTCCCCCACCAAACCCCCACCCATGTCTTCCACCCACCGATATGACCTCCTTGATCAACTTGGGAAGACACCCGCACAGATCTCCATTTTGGAACTTCTCAAGACTTCTCTGATCCATAAAGAAATTTTGGAACAAGCCCTTCTCCAATCACGCGTTCCTGATAACATCAATACCACCCAATTTCAAACCCTCATTGGAAACCTTGCTGCCTAGCAGCACATTGTATTTAACTCCAAAGATGCTCCTGCAGATGAGGACCATAACAAACCTTTCCACATCGAAGCTCTCATCCACAAGCACAAGGTCAAACGTATCCTAATAGATGGTGGATCTAGGCTTAATCTATGTACATACAAATTGATAAAACAATTGGGAATTTTTGAGGATCTGATAGACACATCAAGAAGGATCACAATAAAGGCATATGATGATGCAGAAAGAATTTCAAAGGGCGTGATCACCTTACCTCTTCAAGTGGGCCCCATTACAATTGAAACCCCTTGCCAAGTACTCGATCTTGATCTCCCCTACAACATTCTCCTTGGGAGGCCATGGATTCATTCCTTGCAAGTCGTACCCTCCACCTATCACCAATGCATCAAATTCCCCTATAATGGAAAAGTGATCACTATCAAAGGTGATCCCCAACCTTTTCAATATTGCAAACTATTAGAAGGGAAGCATCTGTATCATTGCCCACTAAATAGACCTTCACCAATGCCTCCATTTGACACATCAAATGTTGCCTCCACATCATCCCAACCAAATAATCAAATCAAGATCTTGGACAATGGCTGTAGAGAATACAAATTGGAGGACGTCCTATTAATAGGCAACCTCCCTCTCTCTCCTAAGTCATTTGGCAAACCAAAAGAGATAAAAAAGGACCTGAAACCAGTCATGCAATGCTAAAACACCACCTTCCAGCAATGGGGCCCACTTGATAATGAGAACCTCGAAGCAAATATCTCTTCATGGTTGTACCAAGAAGAGGATGATGATCCAACAAGAATATCCAAAGAAATGTACCCAAAAGCATTTGCCATAGTTGAAAAAATGGGTTACAAAGGACATGGTCTGGGACCAGAGGAGAAAAGAAGAAAAGCACCCATAAATCCTATCTCCTACAGATACAAAATAGGCTTGGGGTACACCCTAGTGCCTAGGATTACTATCGCTGGTACCCCTTCTAGTCCTTCTTCGGATATCAAAAGTGTTGACAAAGAGGAATTCCATGAAATGCCTTATGAATATGAGAAACATACCTTCTTCGATGCTTACATCAATACCATCACCCCCGTAACTCCTCCCACTTCACATGAGCTACATCTTGTCCATCTTGAACTCATTGGCTGGGGCCAATGAGACAAACCCACTTTAGATATCTGCACCGACAATAATGCTCTCATTGCTCTCCTAACAGCACAAAATATGGAAGATTGTAATAGAATTGAGGGTATTCAACTACATGAAAAGGGATACTTTGGTAGTCAAGTCAATGCCCTTGTCCACAAAAAAGATAATAAAAGAAAAAGATATGATTTCCTAGGTGAAAACCTCCCTAAGGCACCTTTGGATGAACAAGAAATAAAAAAAAAAGGTGTATCTGAAAGTGAAAACCTCGAAAAGGCACTTGACGATGAGGGATTTGACCTCCCTACCATTGGTTACCTTCCACAGGACAAATCAAATTTGTTGATAGAAGAAACAGACAACATCAACATGGGCACCAAAGTCATTCCGAAAAAATGTGCTCATTGCCAAATCCCTCACTGAAATCAAGAAACAAGATTTCATCAACTTCCTTACAGAGGTTAAAATCAATTTTGCATGGTCCTATTTCGATATGCTAGGCTTAGATCCTGCCTTGGTGGTTCACAATCTCATCGTCCGCCCAGATGCAAAACCTGTAAAACAAAAACTCTGCAAAATGCACCCGCATATTGCTCTCTTTGTCAAGGCAGAACTTCAAAAGTTGTTAGATGCAAAATTTATCAAACCCATAGACTACGCTGAATGGGTCTCCAACATTGTACCTGTCAGCAAACCTACTGGGGGCATCCGCATTTGCATAGATTTTCGAGATCTAAATATAGCTTGTCCTAAAGACGATTTCCCATTCCCAAACATAGATATGATTGTGGATCTTACAGCAGGACATGAAATGCTATCGCTAATGGATGGGTTTTCTGGATACAACCAAATCAAGATAGCAGATGAGGATCAGCGTAAAAAGCCATTCACAACACCATGGGGTACTTTCTGCTACCGGGTCATGCCTTTTGGCCTTAAAAGTGCTAGAGCTACATATCAATGAGCAATGACAACAATTTTTCATGACCTCTTGCACAAAATTATGGAGGACTACATGGATGATCTGCTAGGCAAATCCAAGACAAGACAAGAGCACATCCCTATTCTAAAACAAATCTTTGAAAGATTGGAAAAATAAAAACTACGGTTGAATTCAAAAAAGTGGGTGTTTGGAGTCACATCGGGAAAACTATTAGGATTCATTGTTTCCCACAGAGGCATCGAGGTTGATCCTGCAAAGGTAAAAGCTATTATGGAAATGCCTCTGCCAAAAACTCTCAAACAACTACACAGTCTCCAAGGAAAACTCCAGTCTGTTAGGTGTTTCATTTCACAGCTAGCCAACAAGTGCCATCCATTTGCACACCTGTTATGTAAAGACACAAAATTCAAATGGGATTGCCTTTGTCAAAAGGCCTTTGAAAAATTAAAAGAATATCTAGCATCACCTCTAGTTTTGATGCCACCTACCCTTGGAAAACCCCTCATTTTGTACATATGTGCTACTACAGTGGCATTAGGGGCATTATTGGTGCAAACAAATGATCAAGAGAAGGAACATGTCATTTACTACATCAGTTGGATGTTGGTAGTATATGAACTCAGTTACACCCCCATTGAAAGAGCATGTTCGGCATTAGTGTTCAGCACATAGAAACTACGACACTATATGCTAAATAATAAGACAAAATTAATTGCTAAAATTGATCCACTTAAATATCTCTTGTCCAAAGCTTCTCTCACTGGTAGAACCGCTAAATGGGTCATGCTCTTAAGCGAGTTTGACATTGAATATGTGGACAGAAAGGCAATCAAGGGACAAGTCATTGCAGATCAGTTGGCTGAAGCTCCACTTCCAGGCGACCATCCTCTTCTCACAGAATTACCAGATGAGTTCATTATGACTGTTACCACATCCTCCACATGGAAATTGTATTTTGATGGCTCCTACAATCAAAATGGATCGGGGGCAGGAATATTATTAGTCACACCTCAAGGAGATGGCATCCTCAAATCATACAAGATATCCTTTACATGTACTAATAATATAGTAGAATACGAGGCCCTCATCATAGATTTATGCTCGGCTATCCACTAGAAAATAAAGGAATTACAAGTCTATGGCGATTCCCAGCTCGTCATAAAACAAGTCAATGATGAATACCAAACAAAAGATGATAAACTCCTTCCCTACCATACCATGGTTGAAGATCTTAAGCAACATTTCATGGCAATCAAGTTTGATCAAATCCCATGAACAAACAACAGCGTTGTAGATGCAATGGCCACCATAGGCTCCCTCCTTCAAATGCCAACACACAGTCAGAAGTGCGAGTTCTTAGTCAAACAATTGTTTATACCATCATACAACCTACCAGAGTCTGAAATGGTGTGTGTTCTCATTGGTCCCAAGTCCCCTTGGTATCAAGAAACCTTCGCTTTCCTCAAAGACAACACCATTCCCCCACATCTCACCAAAAACCAACAACAAACTTTCATCTGCCGATGTGCCTATTACACCATCCTTGCAGACACCTTGTTCAGAAGGCATTTTGATGGTTCCCTCCTAAGGTGTTTAGATAAACAAGAAGCCAAATGGCATTATGTGAAGTACATGAGGGCATCTATGGGGCACACTCAAGTGGACTCACATTGGCTAAATTTTTTTTGAGAATGGGATACTATTGGCCTAAAATGGAAGAAGATGCATACAACTATGTGAAGAAATGCATCCCTTGCCAGCAGCATGGCGACAAGATTCATGCACCGTCATAAGAATTGCAGCCATTCATTACACCATGGCCCTTCTCGCACTGGGGGCTCGATCTCATTGGGAAAATCCACCCTTCATCTTCCAACGAACATAAATTCATTATCACTACCACTGAATACTTCACCAAGTGGGTAGAGGCTATCCCTCTTACTTTCACCACCGACAAGCAAATATCCAAATTCATCTTGAACTACCTAATCTGCCGATATGGCATCCCAAAAGTTATCATCACAGATAATGGTAAACAATTTAAAAACTAGGATGTCAAAGAACTCTACCAAAAATTCAACATCCAACACCGCTTCTCCACTCCATATTATCCCCAAGGCAATGGCCAAGCTGAGGCTTCTAATAAAACCCTAATAAAAATCCTCAAAAAAACAGTTAATGAAGCGGGCCATGATTGGCACCTCCAAATCCATCCTACATTGTGGGCCTACCGCACCTCCATCTGCACCCCCACAGGTGCCACTCCTTATTCCCTAGTATTTGGTTCCGAAGCTATCCTTCCCCTTGAGATCGAGATCCCCTCTCTAAGGGTATCACTGCAAAACATCCTACCAAAGAAAGAATATAGAATTGCCTGCTTACAAGAGATAGAATTGTTAGATGAAAGGTGCCTCAAGGCCTTGAATCATCTCCAGGTATATCAAAACTATCTGTGCATGAGTTATCATAAAAAAGTCAGAACTTGAGAATTCCAAGTTGGTGATCTTGTGCTCATGGAGAATCAGAAAAATCTACAAGAAAGAGAAAAGAAAGGCAAGTTTGAGCCTAATTGGTTTGGACCATATGTAATCACAGTGAAATATGGATTAGGAGATTATCAGTTGGCTATGCCTAAAGGTGATCCTTTGGATGATCCGATGAATATCATGCACCTCAAAAGGTTTTATGCTTAGTTCTAAGAAAGTCTTAAATTGTCAAAAAAATAAAAAAATGAAAAAAAAAAAGATCCTGAAAAAATTGTCACTTTGGTGCAAACCTGGCAAACAGGCACCTTATGATACCAAAAATTAAGAAAAAAGAAAAAAGAAAGAAAAAGAAAGAAAAACAATTCGTGGCGCTATGGGCAAGTATCTTGGTGAAAACCTCTGTGCAGGTGCCAAGGTAAATAACCGGATCCACTGTCTATCATGTCGATACTACAAATCATCTACCATCCAGTCCACCCATGCACAACATTCCTTCTTTTCCGCCTCCCAATAAAACATGCGTATGATGATGAGTCTTCACCTAAGTCATGAACAAGAAATGTCCCAATGAAACTGAGCTTTTATGCCTCTGTATAAGCTTCAAGAAGTCTTGAGAAACAATCCCAAGTCCATCCTAGTTCTTCTCTTGGCAAGAGGTATCATTTGGTCACAAGGAAGAGACTTGTTAGATTTTGTTAGATCTTTTCATATAGGCTTGCATCTTTTTCCCTACGACTGCCACTATTTACGACTAACTGGGTTCATCCATATCCAGGTATGTTATGATAGGTGCATACTGGGGCATATTTCATAGTATGGCATGTTTTGGATCCTTCTTGTATAAACCGGCGACCTGGTACTAGTGTTTATTAACACTTACCTTCTCATGTACAAGAGGTATCAGTGTGTTTGAGGGTTTCCTTGCACAAACCCACAACTTTGTATTAGTGTTTCTTAACACTTGCATTGTTGTGTGCAAGAAATTCCCGTTTGTCTGCAGAGTCAGTCCATGCCCTGTGTTTCACATGGCATCCTGATTTCTATAATCAATGGTGCAAGTCACTCAGGGCAAAATCAAACTAGGTTGGCTCTCCACATTTATTGTGCACAAAATCTCACCATCATTCCATCAAATCCTAAACTCAATAATCCCATGAAGTTCTCAATTGCCCCCATTTTCCTCCGCGGTCTCTCATCTCTTATTCTTCTTTCCAAATACCTCACGACTACTTCATATATCTTCCTCATTTATCCCTTCCACCCTAATTTTTCTTCCTCTATTTTTCTTTTCTTTTTTTCCCTCACATAATCAATTCTGATTCTAATTCATGTCTTATACAAGATGTATCCCTCCTGAAACCAGACATTGTGATCTGATCATGTCTTATACAGGATGAATGCTTCCTGAAACTAGACGTTGTGATCTGATCATGTCTTATACAAGATGAATCCTTCTTGAAACCAATCGTTGTGATCTGATCATGTCTTATACAGGATGAATCCTTTCTGAAACTAGACATTTGTTGTGATCGATCATGTCTTATATAGGATGAATCCTTCCTGAAACCAGATGTTGTGATTGATCATGTCTTATACAAGATGAATCCTTCCTGAAACCAAACGCTCTTATCATGTCTTATATAGGATGAATCCTTCCTGAAACCAGACGTTGTGATCAATCATGTCTTATACAGGATGAATCTTTCATGAAACCAGACACTTTGATCATCTTTGTCTTATACAGGATGAATTCTTCTTGAAACCAGACTAAATCTAGATCTTATCAATCAAATCAAATCAAATCTATCAGGATATCAATTTCGCAAAACTCCAAAGATCAAATACCTCAATTGATCTCCCGAGGGGGCATCACCATACCGTAATCTATAAATCAAGAGCTAGGGCATCCTATCAAACCAATATCAGCATCAAAACAAGATTATTCTTTGAGTCAATGTGTCATCACACCTCGCTTCAAAGAGGGGCAAAATGTAGACACTTAAAAATAATTATTTTAAATATTTTTAATTCCTCACATAATTAATTAATTAATTATGTTAATTAAAATTCTTCTCAATATTAATTAAATATAATTAGTATTGTAACTATAGCATATGATTTATTTAATAAATCAATCCCTTTCTTTATTCTTCTAAAAAAAATCAAATCCTCACAAATCTTCCTCTTAGCTAATTAATTTCAATTAATTAGTTAACCTACATGATTCCTACAATCATCTTCTTAATTCATCATTAACCTAATAAATTCTTCTAGAAACTCCCTAAACTAACTTAACATTATTCTTCTAATTTTTTATTCCCTCCACTCATTCTCTCTCCTAGTCAAATTCTCCTACAAATATAAATCCCACCTAACATTTCCTCTAATCCCCCTCCTAATGAGTTGTTAATGGCTAATCATCATGATTAGCCACAAAGTCAACTCTTTGTCCTTTCATCCAGCCACTAGCTTTAAATGCTCTTTTTCTAGATGAATGTAAGATTTTCGAAATCTCACACTCCTCTAGGCATTTCCCTCTACCAAGGAATTTTTAATTCCTTTTTATTCTTCTAATCCCCATAATATCCATTTTTGGAGAATTTTTAATTCCTCCAATGGATCTTGTAGAGTGTGAAGATACAAAATGCCTTTAAGGCATATTTCTTGGTCTCCACACCGTCTCTTGGAGCTTGTGTGAGCTGACAAGTAAATCTTAGCCCTTCATCTCAAATTCATCTTAGCCATCCATTTTCCTCTCCTCTTCCTATAAAATAGGGTTCCATCCCTTCATTCAAAAACATCTTGAAATCCAGTAAGCTTATGCTGTCCTTTTGAGCCCAGGAAATCATCTTGGCAACATGATCATCTCATCCTTATCATTCATCCTAATCATTTTTGCACAATATTGGAGAGCCATCCACATCCAGCAATCAAAGGAGCATATCAAGTGGAGCATTATCAAGGGGTGCCTTCACTTCATCAAGCTCAATCCAAAGGAGAAGGTAAAATAGCAAGGTGAAATGGTCTTTTAATGATATTTTAGCATTCTGCATGTTTATTTCATTATGTTTTGATCAGTTTACCTTTGAAATCTGTTTTTCACTCTTCAAATATAATTGGTGAGTGAGGATTACTTTTGGCCCCAGATTCATAAGGATGTTAGGAAATATGTGCAAATTTGTAGAGTTTGTCAAGTTGAAAAAGGTAGTAGTCAAAATGTGGAATTGTATAAACCTTTGACGGTATTGGTAAGACCTTGGGAGGATATAAGCATGAATTTCATACTCAGATTACCTAAAACACCGAGAGAGAAAGATTTTATATTTATGGTTGTGGATAGATTCTTGAAGATGGATCATTTCATACCTTGTAAGAAGAAATCAAATGCATTACATGTAGGAAACCTATTTTTCAAGGAAGTAGTGAGATTGCATGGTTTACCTAAGAGCATAATTTCAGACAGAGACACTAAGTATGTTGGCTATTTTTTGAGAAAACATTCGAAGAAGATGAAGACAAATTTGAAGTTCAATTTTACTTTTCATCTACAAACTGATGGAAGGATAGTAGTAGTTAACCATGTTAGTCCCAACCAGTGCTGAGAGGGGAGGGATGAATCAACACTTTACCCATTTTACTTTAATTAAACTTTTAACTTAAGTTATCACTAACTTAACATTCATCAACATAAATATCTATTACAGAAGAATAACCATGTATGAAAAGAAACACAGTGACACCAAGATTTATCTCATGGAAACCAAAATGGGAGAAAACCACAGTGTGAGTAGGAACTCACAAAATTTGTACTCTTCTAGAGTACACCCGGTGAAGAGCCATCCATGTTAGAAGATTACAAAGACATTGTTAGGTGCCACCTAGTTATTGGATTTTGTCTAAGGCCTATTAATGCCTTTACCATCTTAAAGGTAGCCTTATCACAAGTCTTAAATCATAAGTTGAGATTACACCTGGTTAAGGGATTAATACAATGGGACTTGTTAAAGTACACCCTATTAAGGGATTTTAGTTGCAATTGTTAGAGAGAAACATAAAGATGATCTATTGAAATGGCTATTGATTAGCTTGATCAGATCACCCTAAAAGACCACACTATGTCTTCATTGGTTGTCTCTTCTTTGCACAACACCAATTTCCTGAATGTACCTTCAACTCATCCCCTTTGCTGATTTGATAATCCTTGAATTCTACTTTGCCAATCCTTTGTCACTTGGGTCTACACTCTGCTGAACTTCACTCTTCTGGTCCTTCGTCACTCAGCTCTGCATTCTCTTAAACTCCTCCTATGTGCACTTTCACATTATCTCTATTCACCTAGACAACAACCATCTCAAGAATGAGATATGTGAATTTATTGATCCTTCAATCTGTCTCCAACTTTCCCTCCAAAACATCACTTTGAAAATTCCATTATCATGCCTTAAATCACACCTTTGAAATCATTGCCAGAATCTCAATCAAGACAGTCGAACATGCCGATAAGTCTTTCGGTTGAGTGGAGAGGACTCCCGATCTAACTGAATGTTAACTGAAAGTTACTAGTCTATCGGTTATAGACTCTTCTGGTGTACCGATCAAAATCTGTGTAGTTGGTTTCATCTTGTATACTAGTTTGTTCTTTTCTTAGCTGGTGGACCTCTTCTTTGTCGATCTACTCACCGCTACATAGTCTACTTACTACTTGTCGGTCTACTTATTGTTTGTCGGTTTAGTCAGAGTTTATCCTTTTTACTTAAATTCCTTAGCCGATTGACCTCAGTATCCTAGTCTACTTACTATCGATGGACCATGAAGAGTTAAGAGATGATGTTGCTGGCAATGACAACCATATCATTTACCAGTGATACAAAACTGCATCAAAATGCCAACAAACTCCCCCTTTGACATTGGTAGCAAATACTACAAGCTTCTATTAAACTATGTTGGTTTTGGCCCTTATAACTTGTAACTCATAGTGTACAAGACTCCAAAAATTCCCCCTTTTTCTATCAATGGCAAAGGCTATCCGAATAAAGAAAAAGTTTCTTTGAAGTTTTCTTTAGCCACTTTCATAGAATATTCCCTTGAAGATTGTACCTGTTTCATGGTTGTGAAGTGGCCATGTAAGACTGCAATGAAGACCTCCATATCATCAACTCTGTTATAGTCAGGTTCATTTATTAGGCAGTCTGCTTCTTTACTGTTCAGTTGCATGAAATAAAAAATAGGTGCTAAATAGGACTAGAGCTCTAACAAACTAGGACTTCTTTTTTCTTCATCTTTCAACCTTCTGGTTTCATGATTTAGCATTTTGACTTTTCTAGTAAAGGTTGATGTTAAACTAATAAGAGGATCAAAAGAGCTTACTAGATCTTGAATTTCCTTTTGAATTTGATTTCTTTTGTCTTCTAAGTCTTTGATTAAGGCAGGAAAACTTGAGGATTTCACTAGTAGTTGACTAACTTGCTATAGTATATTTTTAACTTCTTCTATTGTGGTGGAAAGAAAAACCTTTCAAATTGTTATTTGTTCCATTAAGTTATCTCCTCGCTTTGTTTCATATTGCCTAACTGCAACCTTCTCCAGATTAGTTGCCTCTTAACTGATGTCTTTAACAAGAGTATCCTACTGATGAATAATGGGTGAAGTATCATCAACTGTAATGTCTAGGATTAGATCAAAGAGAATTGTCTTGGCAGAAGTGAAAATTCTTGCCTTCTTTTCCTATCCTCTTAGTTTAGCCTTTTCATCTTGGATTCTTAGTTTTTCTGAGACTTTCATCAATTTCTTGGGGTTCATTTTCTTTATATTAATGACCAAGTAACCTTCATCTTCCTCCTCTATTCCTTCTTCCTTTTCTACAGTCTCAACTTCTAAGCTAGTCGTTGTGATTATTCTTACCTTTTTCTTTACACTTGCATTGTGTAAATATAACTTCCTCTTTTCTAGAGGAGTATTCATTATGACTTTATTATCCTCTTCTTTCTTCGCTTCCTCTTTTCTTTCCTCTACTTTCTTCTCTTCCTCTTTTCCTTCCTCTACTTTCTTCTCTTCCTCTTTTCCTTCTTTTGTTTCCTTCACTTCCTCTTTTCCTTCTTTTGTTTCCTTCTCTTCCTCTTTTCCTTCTTCAGTGAGAATAGGATTAGGTGTCAATAGGGTTTTGTGGGGTGTATCCTCATAAGGAATATCTTCAACTATCACTTCATCTTGACAAGGCAACTTATTTTGATCAGCTTCCTTCACCGGTGAATTATGAACTGATTGTTCGATATCCTTTGTCAGATTGGGGATGTTTGACACAATATTTCCTATAGTATCCTCAACTATGAAGGTATCAAAGTCTTTAGTGGAGTCTTTTTCTTTAGCTTTTCCTTTGTCAAGGACAACTATGGCTTGATTCTATTTGGTTTCCCTTTCTATTTCTTCTTTAGCTTCTTTTTGTCGAGCCATGATTTTCTTCCACAAGGTGACACCTTCTTCATGTGCTGCTTCAATTTCACCTATTTCTACTCTCCATATTCTATTTCTTATCTTGAAGTGGTGTATGCATGCTTCAACCACCATTGAAGCTTTCTCAAGATCTAAATCATGTTGCACTTCCATGAGTGCTTTTATTATGTGTTCTTTCTCCACAGCCATAGCTGTTTTCCATCTCCCTTCAATTTGATATTGCAAATCTGATGGGATTATTCCATATAGTTCACTAGGTGTTCTACAAAACTTATGCAAGTTCCAAATTAGGTCTTCTTCAATTTTCCTTTTATCTTCATCATTACTGAGAGAATAAGTTCTCCCAGCACCAGAAAAACCTCCAAACTCTTTGATCCCATGGACCAATTCATCAATTGTTGGAGCTCTATTTCTTCCACTCCTAACTTCTTTAATTTCCACATCAGATAGGGTGTCAATGATATCACCCTCTTTCTCATCCATTTTGAGCTTTGAATCACTCTTCTTCTTTCGTGTATAAGTCACTCCTACCGGTCTATCTTTACTTGGGGAAGATACAAGAGTACCTAGTGTATACACCTTAAAATGGTTTGAAGATGATTAATTAAATAAGCAACTATTTAATTAATCCCCCTTTCTAATTTAATTAAACTCATTAGTAACTTGATTAAATTCCCCCTTTTCATCTACTTATGATTAAATCTAAGGATTTATTTAATAGGTTCATTTCAATAATCATCTTTGATTAATTAATTCAAATTAATTATCCCCCATCAAATTAATTCTTTCCAATCCACTAATTAATTAAAACAAATCAATTTATGAGTTGTTGAAATTAATTATCCTTTTCCTATTATTTGAATTTTTAAATTCAAATTACCCACATGCCTAAACATAACCACTCCTAAACCTAACCCATTTTACCTAATCTCAAACCACATGTCCCCTTTCATCCAACGTCTTCTAGAAGCTTCTTGACACTTGTCACCATAGAGATGACAAATGTTCCCTTTCATCCAACCTCTTTTCCTACCAACCTCCAAATGTTCCCTTTCATCTCACCTTTTTTCCAACCTCCTCCAATTTAACCACTGATATCTTCAGGCTTAATATTAACCATTGATTCCTGCCACCTCACCCCTAGCCTTGGAAATCCTATAAATAGACCCCATTTTCTAGAAATAAGGATCCCATCTCATTCTCATTTCATGCATTGTTACTACAGGCATCTAGCTTCTAGTTTATCATTTTAGCAATGTTATCATGTTCAATTTTAGATTAAATCTTAGCTTATTTCATAGCAATATCATAGAATCATATAGCTTAAATCATTATATCATATAGATCATGCATCTTCATCATTTAAATCCTCCATTTAAGTGTAGTCAAGTCACTGGAATTTGCATAACCAGATAAAAGAGCAAAATTCATACTCGCATTTACTAGGAGGTGATAGATCGCTTAGCTATGGTTTATCTTTCTTTTTTTTAAATTTTCTAACCATGCTTGTAATGATGTATGGAGTGTTTTGTGTTTGCAGATACAGGTACACTTCATAGGAATGACATTTTGGCACCCACCATGGGGCCGAAATCATCATTTTTGGCCATTTAAGCTTCAACAAGACTTCATCTGTGTCGGGTCTGATGCAGAGTTTCGTACGAGCTCCTTTTCTAGCTCATACAAAATTTCTTTTGAGCTGAGATGAAACCTCATCCTGACTCATATCAGGTGATTTTTGTGTCCTACGAGTCCATTTCAATTTTTGCACGAAATCTAAATTCATGTCGTACGAAACTCTGTCTTAACAATTCTTTGCTAGTATCTGCTCATTTGTATCTCATATGAATCTATTTCTATACTCTTAGGAAATCACAAAGTTTTTCATACAACCTGTTAATCTGTGTCATATGATTCTCTGTCTCTCTGATTTTTAAGCATTTTAGGTTTTTCTGGTTTTAATCCGAGCTTTACTAATGCTAACCCTAATTTATTTGTGAGCTTTTTGACAGCCTAACTCTTTTCTGAAGGATGATTGTCAAAGATACGCTTGTCAAAGACTAAATTCAAAACACATTAATAACTACTAATGGATTTATTTTGCAGGTTGCCTAAGAAAATACGATAAAACTTTGTGTATTCTTTAAAAATTTTAGGCACACTTGTCTTTTTGCTAAAGGAAATGAACAATCATCTCTTATGTGTCTTTGATGATAGGCAAGTATTCTCTCACCTTTCTTAGGTGATCAGAAAGCTAGACTCATCTTTTTCTTTCATTAGTGCATTTCTGTAGCAGGCCTACCCTCTTGAGGAGTAATAACTCTTAGCCATTAAGGTCAGTGAGAGGGAAACAACCTAAGTGGGAATGGCTAATGCCAAGTAATCCAACCCACTCTAAAATAAATATGATTTGATGAAAATAAAGTCAATGACAGTGCTTGAGAATAGCTCTCCTCCATACCTTCAGGTATATCAAACCTTGGTTTTCAAGGCTGGGAGACCTCTTAATTGAGTATTATGCCCCGACGTGCCAAACGGATCCCTTACTAGTTCCAGTTAAATTAGTAGCTACCTGATTCACCTTTGAAAGGGTGATAATCTTTGTACAAGAGAGATAGTAACTCTACCAAGATACTTGCCATATCATGCCCCCATTAGCATTTGGAGTCGGATAATATGGGGTTGAGAATCCATTGCATGAAACTTAACGACTGTATTCTAATTAGCTATTGGGTGTGTACCTAAGCTTGCAAGCAAAGGTTTTCTTTCCTCAACCAACTTCCTTAGGGTTTAGCATGCTTGGAGTCATTTATCATATCACGTGTTTTTTGTGCATTTCTCCCTAAAACGACAAATCAGACATCTAAAACTAGAAAACAAAAGAAAAACATCAAAAGCCATAAATCAAAATCAACAAAACAAACACTTTTTATCATTGGTCTATTGTCTATTGTATCAACTGAAGTTCTATGTCATATGAAAGAGTCATTTGTCTTTTGAGCTTTATCATTTGTCGTATGGCTTCATAAGATTTGTCATATGAGATTCTTATTTAGTCGTATTGTTTAGGAGGAAATGTCATATGACACTCTGCTTTTTACATGAAAACTTATGCTTTGTCATATAGGCTTATATCTCTTTTCATTCTAAGGTGCATAATCTGTTGTATGAAACTTTGTGTTTACCAGTCTAGAACTGCTGCTTTGCATGACTTTTTCAGATTTGTCATTTCTGCTTGATCAATTTGTAGTAATCATAAACACTTGTTCTTTCAAAATCTGTGCTTGGATTGTCTCCTTGGTTCGACTGATCAAGTTATCATCCGTCAAAATAAAAATTTAGAAACATAAACACCTCAATATTTTTAAGTTCTTATCCTCAACAAGTTCAAGATCTAAACATCTCAAAGTTCATCATCAACCTATTTGATAAAATGATCACTCAAACATAGTTTCTCATTTGGATCTATCATCCTTTATCGCAAAACTAAAATGTTTGCTCAGGATAATCTTGTCCCACATCGTAGGATATATCATTCCTAATGGACTTGGTTCTTATCAAATCATCACCATCGCACTCCTAAGATGAAGATCGAAATACTTGAACCATCATTTTCATGTTATATGATGCTATCACACTTACCTTGACAATCGATCACTTACCAAAAAAAAATATGGATAATTGAATCATATCAATATCTAAGACACGTGTATGTCCATTCTAACCAGAGATCGGAGATGAAAAATTGCAGAAATAGAATTTGAAACATTGGAAATGACTGAAGAGAATATAACCATGGAACATGAAGATGAAATACAAGTGGAAGGAGAAATAACAGAACAAAATATCAGAGACATTGAGAAGGATCCTCAATTTGACAAATTTTGCAAAAATTATTGGAAGGAGAAAAAGGAAAATATTTTCTAATGTTAGCAAAATCCGGTCTACCCTTTCCCAAGATTTTGACGTGAACAAATTGACACAAAAGAAAAGTGACCCTCTTCCTAATAACAAACAATATGAGGATATCTTTGGTCTCAAAATGAATAACACATCAATTCCCAATAACACTAGAACCAATGAAGAAACTTACACTCCCAAAAGAGATGAAGTGGAAATTCTAAATAACATTCAATCCAATGAAGATACAAGAAGGAATAGAGATGAAACAAGAAGAGATCTAGATCATCTTAGAATACAAAATCAGGGTTATGCAAGAACAAATAATGTCGATAATCCTATCACAAATCTCACACAATAATTACAAACAATGAAAACACAAATTCAAGACATGCAAAGAGGAAATATTAGAAGATACTCACTTCAGGAAATTTGCCCTTATCCATTCGACAAAAATATAAACATGATACCATTTCCTATAGGTTTTAAAACTCCTAGATACAAAAAATATGATAGAAGAACTGACCCTCAAGATCATATACGAGAGTTTTGCACAATCAGTATGGAGTTTGCACATGAGGATACCTACTTAATGAGATTATTTCCGAAAAGATTAACTGGACTAGCTATGGAATGGTTCTCCAAACTTCCACCTGGAATCAAATTATTCTCAAAATTGGTGGATAAGTTTGTTTCATAATACTATTACAACATACAACATGAAGTAATAATGCTAGACCTATGTAACACTAAATAAAAAGCTGGAGAATCTTTCATGGCATTTTTACAATTATAGAGACGGTTAGGTTCACGGTATCCTGGTACAGTGCCAGAGTACAAAAAAATGGACATCTTCATTGACAACTTAAATGATCAAATGAGTTACCATCTGAAAATGCAAGGAAATCAAAGTTTTAGAATAATGATTGATAATGGAATCAGAATGGAAGAAGCCAAGATAAAGAAAGGTGAGTTGAAAATACAAAGACGGAGCCCATTCTTCTAACGCTAACAATAACAACAATCACAATGATAAGCCAAAATTTTAGAATAGAAATCAAAATGTCGTCAATGATGGAATAGTGGATAACAACAATGTGAATGTGAAACCAAAGCAGCCAGATTTTAATTTATGCACTCACTCGACAGCGGCCCAACAAAATAACTATTGACAAAAGAAACTATCAAAACTTTCTTTCAAAGACAATTTACAAACATTGGTGAACCTCTTGGAACAGCACTAAATATACTTATCACAAAAAAATTGATCACTTTACCAGAAGAAAGGAACTATGAACCTCAAATCAAACCACCTTGGTGGAATGATAACCATTATTGCAATTTCCATCGAAACAAGGGACATCACATAGATAATTGTCAGAAGTTGAAACATGTCATAGAAGATTTAATTGATAATGGAGTGGTAACTGTGGATGGACATACAACAAATGAATCTCTTACAGATTTTAAAACTCCACTTCCAAACCATGAGAAAGGTGAATCATTAGCAACAAATAATGGGAAGGGTAAAGAGAAGGTAACTACGCTCAGACATATGATAATGTGGTAAATGTGATTGTAGCTAAAGAAAAACAAAATCAAGAACCTGCTCATGCCATCACAAGAAGTAAAGCCAAAGTTGTTTTGATAGGTCCTACAACAAACACATCATCCTCTACCAAACAATACAACCTAGTGGAGCAATTGCAGAAAACACCCGCACAAATATCCATCTTGGAACTTTTAAATCTTTCACTGACACACAAAGAAATTCTTGAACGAGAATTAGTAGATACAACAGGGTCCAAAGATCTTGATATTGACCAATTCCAAACCATGGTGGGACACCTAACAACCCCTCACTGCTTATCATTCACTGAAGAAGATGACATGTCTCTACAATATCCCCATAACACTCCCCTGCATATCGAAGTCATTATTCATAAGACACATGTTAAATGTGTCCTAATAGATGGAGGAGATGGCTTAAATATCTATTCTTTGAGTCTTGTCTGTGCTTTGGGTTATTCAGAAGATTCAGTTGATCCCCAGAAAAAATATCACCATTAAAGCTTATGATGAAGAAGAATGTTCCTCCAAGGGAATTGTGATGTTACCCATCAAAGTGGGACCTTTGTAGAAAGACACAACATTCCAAGTTCTAGACTTAGATTTATCATAAACACACTCTTGGGAAGACCCTAGATACATGACTTACAATTTGTCCCATCAACATATCATCAGTATGTAAAATTCCCCTACAATGGATAAGAAATCACAATCTCTACAGATTCAAATCCATTTCAATACTGCATCAATCTAAAAATGGCCCAATAAGTCATTGTTCCTCATAACAGGGAGGCATCATCTTTGAACACACAATCCAAGGAACAATCATTTGCATCTATCTTATCAAGTATGGAAAAACAAATGCAGCTAAAAGATCGAGGGAATGGAGAATACTCAATATCACAATTACCAGTTTCCCCTAAATCTTTTGCAAAACCATGAAACTCTAAGAAACAACCAATTGTAAAACATCTTCTAATATTTGATGGAACATTTGTTAGTGCTAGAACCTTATCAGAGGAAACAAAAGACAAAGATGTGCTACAGTGGCTATACAAGGATGAAGAATTTCAACAAAAGATTAACAATGTCAGCATACCTACAGAAAAGTATGGAATACGATTTAACATCCTAAAAAGGATGAGATACACTAGAATAGGTCCTATAGGAAAAAGAAAAGATGGCATCTCAGAACATATTCAACCTCATACTCAGCAGACTACAGACAAAACAGGCTTAGGATATGGAAAAGCTACTCTACCAGGAAGCACATCTTTTAAACAACAAGGGGAATGTGAAAACAAACAAGAACAAATGGCAATGCAAAGAGAATAAGCATCAACTAAACAACAAATACAAGCAAAACTGAAATGGGAAAAGAAGAAAACTTCAAATCAACAAGAGAAACAAACCAAAAGCACCTCTCAAGCAACAGTAAATTTCAATCAAAACAAACATTAACCTCGTAGTAATCCAAGAGAACTCATAACAAACTTGATAGAACTCTATCTCAGTCCTAAATAAGTTGAATACAAAAGAAGAAAAGATATAGCCAGAAAAGCAGAAGAAATGCTATATGACCAAATCTGTAGATTGCAAGCTGCAAGTGATATAGATTCTAATGAATGGGAATGGGATTCCTATCACACTGAAGAATCAGCTAAAGAAAATTTCTTTGAAGGAGATGTAGGAGTTGATGTAGTTCAAACATATGCAAGACAAACATTAGGAACTAGTTCACTTGACTTAGATTTACATTCGATTGACTTGGACTTAACCGAGGACGATCAGGAGTTTCTTATGCAAGATCATTCTGATGAGAGTATCATTCTAGACATGGACACACATATTGAAAAATTTGATACATCTATAATGACCCTTGATATCCTCAAAACATCCCAACCTGGTGACCCCTTACCTCTAATCCACCCTGAGCTTATTGATTGGGAAAATAAAGGACACGATGTCATTGATACCTTTCCAAATGACTATTCTATATCTCTATATCTTAATGCCATTGAACCCATAATAACTCTCACTAGGAATTTCAGCAACGCATCTTCCAATTAAGTGGGTGCCAAAACTCCTAGTCGCAAAAGTAAAAATAAATAAAAGAATATGAAGTCTAATGTTGAAAACCATTTATTAGCAACATTAGATCAGGAAAAAGTAAAAAATAAAGGACACATCTAATGGTGAAAACCTCCTCGAGGCACCAGATGATGGGAGATTTGACACTTTACTTGAGCACTATCAAGAAAGGTCATCAATTTTGATCGAACCAATAGAGGCAGTTAACATCGGCACAACAGAGCAACCAAAGATTCTTCATCCAGCGACTTCTCTATCTGAGCAAGAAATGCAACAATATATAGAATTCTTCAAACGACATCAAATCAATTTCACCTGGTCCTATGCAGACATGCCAAGGTTAGATCTAGAGCTTATTATGCATCACTTGAATGTGAATCCAGGAGCTAAACCAGTCAAACAAAAGTTAAGGAAAATGCATCCTCATATTTCTCTTCTGGTCAAGGCAGTTTTAAAGAAATTATGGGATGTCAAATTCATCAGATCTATAGCATATCCTCGATGGGTATCAAACATCATTCATGTTTCAAAAATAGATAAAAGTAGCAGAATATGCACAGACTTCAAGGATCTTAATAATGCATGTCCAAAGGATAACCTTCTATTGCCTAACATAGACATCATTGTAGATTTAACTGCTGGACACTCCATGTTTTTTTTAATGGATGGTTTCTCTGGATACAATCAGATCAAAATAGCACCTGAAGATCAAGAATTGACATCTTTCACATGCCCATGGGGTACCTTCTGCTGGAACGTAATGCCTTTTGGATTAAAGAACACTGATGCTACATATCAAAGAGCTATGACAACTATATTTTATGACATGATGCATACATTCATGGAAGACTATGTGGATGACATCTTGGCTAAATCATACAATAGAGAAGAACATATAGAGATACTCAAAAAGGTCTTTGATTAGTTAGAACAATACAAGATAAGGCTTAATCCTAAGAAATGTGCCTTTGGTGTTACTTCAGGAAAGCTATTGGAATAAATTGTTTCAACTAGAGGTATCGAAGTGGATCCATCTAAGGTAAAAGAACTCATGGAAATGACATCCTCCAAGAATATAAGTCAAGTAAGATCACTAGAAGGAAGACTCCATTCAGTCAAAAGATTTGTTGCTCAGCTAGCAGATAAATGTCAATCATTTAGTCATCTATTGCATAAAAAATTTCCTTTCAAATGGGACCATCAATATGAGGACACATTCAAAAAGACCAAGGCATATCTCATACAACCACCTGTCCTAATGTCACCAATTCCAAGAAAACCATTGTTACTTTACATATCAACCATCGAAGCATCATTAGGAGTTTTTCTCGCACAATGGGATAATCAAGGAAAAGAACGAGTGATCTACTACATTAGCAGAACACTAGTGGGATACGAGATCAACTATTCACCAATAGAAAAAGCATGCTTGGCTGTAGTTTTTGCTTTTCAAAAATTACGACACTATCTACTATCTCACTCCATCAAGTTGATAGCTAAAATTGATCCTTTGAAATACTTACTCAACAAAGCAACATTAACAAGAAGACTAGCAAAATGGATCATTATTCTGAGTGAGTTTGATATTGAATATATTGACAGAAAGTTATAAAAGGACAAATCATCGCAGATCAACTAGCTGAGGCACCACTTCAAGATGATCATCCTTTATAGATTGAATTTCCTAATGCTAATATCCTAATAGTCACAATAAAAACATGGCAATTATACTTTGATGGTTCATATACACAACATGGATCAGGAGTAGGTATTCTATTCATCACACTACAAGGTCATACCATTCCAAAAGCATACCAACTAAGCTTTCCATGCACCAACAACACAACAAAGTATGAATCTTTGGTTACATGTATCAAAATGGATATAGAATGGAATATTACACAACTTCAAGTCTTTAGAGACTCTCAACTCGTCATCAATCAAATCAATGATGATTATCAAACAAAAGATGAAAAGTTAATGCCTTATAAAAAGATGGTGGATGATATCAAGAAATACTTTGTAGAAATAAGTTTCCAATAGATTCCAAGGAATGATAACAAAGTAGTAGATGCCATGGCTACACTTGCTTCTCTCCTTCAAACACAGGAAAATCAACAATGTTATGAATTCCTGGTAGAAGAGTTGTTTCACCCTGCTCATATTTGTCCTGATTCCAAAACTATCTATCACCTTGTTGGACATGATTCTTCCCACTATGGCCAAACTTACACATACCTAAAAGATAATATCCTACCTCTAGATTTATCAAAAAATCAAAAGAGAAACTTTATTCACCAATCCTCCCATTTTACTCTCGTCCCAAATACCTTGTTTAAATGAGGTCTATAAGATACTCTTTTAAGATGTCTCTAACAAGAGAAATTTAAGAAGGCATTACATGAAGTCCTTGACGATATTTGTAGCACTCACTCAAGTGGTCTTACCCTTAAAAAAAAACTCATATGCTTGGGCTATTATTGGCTGACTATGGAAAGAGATTCTTTTCAGATAGCTAGAACATGCAAACAATGTCAGATCCATGGGAGTTTGATTCATGCACCAGCACAAGGACTTCATGCTTTGGAAATATCATGGCCTTTCTACCAATGGGCTCTTGATCTAGTAGGAAAGATAAATCCTTCTTCATCCAATGGTCACAAATTCATCCTTGTAGCTACAGAATATTTCATAAAATGGATTGAGGCAGTACCTCTCATAAATATCACAAGAAAGAAAATAGCTGCATTTATCTTGAACTACATCATCTGTTGCTACAGAATACCAATGACCATTATCATTGATAATGGGTGACCATTCAAGAATCAGGATGTACAAGAACTATATGAAAAATTCAAGATCCAACATAGGCTCTCCGAACCCTACTATCAACAAGGGAATGGACAAGCATAAGCATAAAAAAAACACTATTATGAAAATCCTTAAAAAGACAGTAAACAATGTTGGCAAAGATTGGCATATCCAATTAAACCCTTCTCTATGGGCCTATCGTATCGGTATCTGCACACCAACATGTGCCATACCTTTCTCTCTTGCATATGGATTGGAATTAATATTTCCAATCAAAGTAGAGATACCTTCTCTATGTGTATCATTAAAAGGTCTTATCCCAGATGAAGAACAACGAGTATCTAGACTACAAGAGTTAGAATTAATCCATGAATGAAGACAAAATGCCTTTGATAATTTAGAGGTATATCAACAAAGAATGTGTTAGAGCTATAATCATAGGGTGAAACCATGAATCTTTCAAGTAGGAGAACTAGTACTAAAAGAAAATCCACGCAACCAGGTAGAACGAGAAAAGAAAGGCAAATTTGAACCAAACTGGTTAGGTCCGTTTGTGGTCACAACAGTATTTGGATCAGGAGCATATCAGTTATCAACACGGGATGAAGATCATCTTGAAGAACCCATCAATAGCATGCATATGAAGAAATTCTATGTTTGAAAAAATCAAAAACAATGAAAAATCAGAAAAATCAAAAACATTGAAAAATCAGAAAAATAAAAAATAGTGAAAACAGCAGAAAATCCAAAAAAAATCAAATATGAGAAAAAGTGCACTAAAAATAGACGGTGAAAACATGGCAAACAGGAACTATCTATCTGCTACCCCTTCCATCTATTAGTTCATGCATCCTTCTGCTTGCATTCTTTTCCATCAACGCTATTTGAAGCTTTGTACATATGTAGGCATCCCAAGTGGCTTCTTTCCATGGTTCGGATCATTGAGTATATCATAACGACTTTGTTTCTAGGCTTTGGGCAAAATCCTACATGTAGCTGGGGGAAAAATTTTTAATCATTTTGAGCTTAATCAAATATGTAGAACAAACACTTTGACAACTCTTATCAAGCAAAAACTGAGACACATCCAACATTGAACACGAGATCAAATTATAACCCATAAAAATATCACAAAGTCAGTTTAAACGAATGGATGATATCTTTAGCATAATGATTTTAACATGATTGTTCAAATTTTCTCTTTCTATATTGACTTTTTCTATCATGATTTCTGAGTGACTCCAGGATGTCTTTGACTAGAGGAACAAGGAAGAAAAATGATATTTTTCTTGTCTGCTATCTGAAAATTAATCATTAATATGTGCAAATTTATCTCAAGACATGATCATCGGAGTATCATCGAAGACATTTCTGATTTGCATATTGAAATGATTAATATTCCCTGTTTTACATAAGCAACACTTAGGTCATCTTGGTTCAATTATACCTCAATGCTTGTGCTAACTTCCCATATCAAAATCAAGGAAAGTAGTGCTTAGGGCATCATGGTTTAATTATACCATTGATATTTGCACTGACTTCCCACATTTTTAAAAGCTCAATGATCACAAAAATGCAATAATCCAGTGACTGGTTCGGTCATAGCTTTGCATTTCATTTGCATTTATCTTGCATCTCATTCTTGCATGGGATCTTGCACACTCCTTTTATCTAAGGTTAAATCTATCACAAGAATCATCAAGGTACCATCATAAGTGTATACACAATCAAATTGATGAATCATATCTCTCCAGATATTGTTGACCCAACGAAAATATTATGCTACCCTCTCAACAAAACTAACATCAACATATCTAAATCACCTTGTAACCTAATATCAACAAACTATCAGTTCTTTATCCAATCAACCCTATCAATTCTATCAATCAATATCATCTGATCTATTATATCATGTCTTATAAAGGATGTATCTTTCCTAAAACCAAACGTCTTGATCAAGTCTTATACAGGATATATCTTTCCTGAAACCATATGCTTTTGATCATCTTTGTCTTATATAGGAGATGTCATTCTTGAAACCAGACTAAGTCTAGATCTTATCAATCAATATTTATCAATCTTATCAATCAAGAACCACACCATCGTGATTAAAGAACTCACACTTTCATCAATCAATTTGTAGAATTAAATCATATCTAATCGGGATATCAATTTTGCAAAGATCCAAAAACTTCCAAGGTCAATTATCTCAATTGATCTCCTGAGGGGTCATCATCATATCAAACCAATATTATCATCAAAATGAGATTAATCTTTGAATCAACACATCATCACACCTCACTTCAAAGAGGGGCAAAATGTATACACCTAAAAATGGTCTCAAGATGATTAATTAAATAAGCAATTATTTAATTAATCCCCCTTTCCAATTTAATTAAATTCATTAGTAAATTGATTAAATTCTCGCTTTTCATCTACTTATGAATAAATCTAAGGATTTATTTAATACATTCATTTCAATAATCCTCTTTGATTAATTAATTGAAATTAATTATCCCCCATCAAATTCATTCTTCCTAATCCACTAATTAATTAAAACAAGTCAATTTATGAGTTGTTGAAATTAATTAGCCTTTTCCTATTATTTGAAATTTTAAATTCAAATTACCCACATGCCTAAACCTAACCACTCCTAAACCTAACCCATTTCACCTAATCTTGAACCACATGTCCCCTTTCATCTAACCTCTTCTAGAAGCTTCTTGACACTTGTCACCATATAGATGACACATGTTCGCTTTCATCCAACCTCTTTTCCTACCAACCTCCAAATGTTCCCTTTCATCCCACCTCTTTTCCGACCTCCTCCAATTTAACCATTGATATCTTTAGGATTAATCTTAATAGTTGATTCCTACCACCTCACTCGTAGCCTTAGAAATCCTAGAAATAGACCCCATTTTGGAGCAATAAGGATCCCATCTCATTCTCATTTCAAGCATTGTTACTATAGGCATCTAGCTTCTAGTTTATCATTTTAGCAATATTATCATGTTCAATATTAGATTAAATCTTAGTTTATTTCATAAAAATATTATAGAATCATTGAGCTTAAATCATTATCTCATATAGATCATGCATCTTCATCATTTAAATCCTCCATTTAAGTGTAGTCAAGTCACTGGAATTTGCATAACCACATTTGAGAGCAAAATTCATACTTGCATTTACTAGGAGGCGATAGATCGCTTAGCTATGGTTTATCTTTCTTTGTTTTAAATTTTCTAACCATGCTTGTAATGATCTATTGAGTGTTTTGTGTTTGCAGATACAGGTACACTTCACATGCACAACACCTAGATCCTTTTCTTTTGAGTATGTTGCAGGTTTGGTTGTTGCAGTTCCCTTAGGTTTTGTTTTTGGTACTTTCTTCTTTCCACCTGTTAATTTTTCATGTTTGGTAGGTGTGACCCTTGTTTTCTCACTAGCACTGGTGGAGGTAGTGGCATCGGATGTTTCACCTCCATATTTCTTGTCAAGGGTATGAATCATTCTTTTACTTTTCTTTTCATGATTGGTACCTGAAGTTCCTGTTTAATTTTGGAGCTTGCCTCCTCACATGTTCCAAATCTCTTTGCCTTAGAGTCTATCTGTTTAGATAGTAGCATATTAAAAAGAATTTAACAAGATCTTCTAGCACCTCATAACCCATAGGTGGAACCCAAAAAGTTCTTTGTTGAATCACTTGAATGATACAACAGTTAGTATCTACAAGAAAACAAATGTTGTCTTTATTTTTTTGAGCTATACCGGTTGGAATTCCTTCCCTCTTATACATCCTAGTTTGAAATTCCTTAAAATATCCCCACATTGTTTCACTAAATTTATTTCCTAGATCCTTAATAATTTCACCTATTTGAACCATGATAGGTTTCTTATGTGACCATAGTACATTACCTTTACTAGGGAAAATGTTTTGAACATAGAAAAATACACATACCAACAATAAGCCGTATTTGAAGGATTTCTTTTTGTCCTTCTTAATTATTTCCATGTTAACTATAAATTGGCTTTAAATCTATTGGCATATGCACACTAAAATGAGACATTGCATGTGATTCAAGGTTTTGTCATTGATGGCAACCTTGCAATCCTATGGCACCGACAAGACATCATACCGGCAAAGCATTACACAGGCAAGACAGTGCATCGGCACCAGCACTGGCACCGGCACAGAAGAAAAGATGTATACCGGCATAGAAGCTGATAGGATTTTTTGATATGTAATATTTTGTTTATTATTGTAAGCTGACTTGGCAAATTGTAAAATGACTCTTGTATATAAAGGAGATCAGTGTAGACATTTAAAAAAAGAAAATGTAGCGAGCATAAAAATTATTAGGTAGACCTAATGTGCGAATTATAGGTCAAGGGTATATGTAAAGAACAAAGCAAGAACCAGTACTGAATCTGGCATTAGAGATGCTATTATAAAATAGTACAAGTCATTGGATTAGTATAATCCTTATTGTAAGTCAGTGTGATTTCTCATTGAGCAGTGAGCTCTAGGCAGTTGGCCTTCCTGCATGTGCAGGCCCCTATTGTAAGTAATATTCTCTTATTGGCTAGTAAGTGAATATTGTGGGTCACAAATCCCACTGAGGTTTTTCTCAAACCAGGTTTCCTTGTTAAACATCTTGTGTTATGGTGTTCTTTTCATGTGGATGTTTCTGATTCTATTAATTGCATTAATTCTTGCATATCGGTATACTGTTATTTTATGTTCTACATGTTTTAACATAAGAAATACTTATCACCACTCTGATACCGATTCACCCCCCCCTCTCAATATCAGTGGGAATCCTAACAATTGGTATTAGAGCATGGTCCTCTATTTTCAGAAGCCTAACAACTTGAGGAAGATCTTGACATCAGTAAAGATGGAAAATCTGATGAAGCAACTTGAAGGAGCTCTTACAAACTATGATGCAGAGAAGTTGAAAAATATCAAATTAGAAGATGATTTAAGAGCAGCTTAGGATATCATTCAGGCACTTCAAGAAAAACTTACTGTTACAAGAAATAAGAGAAAAGAAATTTGTGAAAAATTGCAAAATGAGAATGATGAAAATGAATCACTTAATGATGAGATAAGCAAGCTGAAATTGGAGAACATAATGATGAAGAATGAGATGCAAGATATGACTATGAGATTTTGCAAAGAGATTGAGGATAGAAAGAAGAATGAAGAAGAATTGACTAGAAGACTAAGTGATGCAGAAAATGAGAACACAAGACTTAGCTATGAAAATGATATGTTGAAAATAGATTTGATGCATACTCAGAATGACTCAAATGAACTAATGAGACAAAAATAAATCTTGGAAAGGCAATTGGAAATTGCAAATCAACATAAAGAAAAATTCAAGAAAAGCTCAGAAGAACTTGGTACCCTATTGAAGAATCAAAAACCTAAAGGTGACAACTCTGGAATTGGCTTTGAAGTTGGTGAAAGTTCTAATACTACAAATACTCAAGATCACAACAAACTGGTAAGACCACCTAATGCTTATAAATTCAATGGAAAATGCTTTAACTATAATAAGTATGGTCATAGGGAAAATGAATGTAGATCCAAGAATTATCAGAATATCAATACACCCACAGGTCTTGATGTTCAAAATGCAACAAAGTTGGTCACAACTCTGAAAACTATAGAATGAATGTGAGATGTTATGTTTGTGGAAGATTTGGACATTTATCAAATCAATGCAGAACACAAACCAGCATAGGTTATGGGAAAGCTATTCAGAAAAATAATGTAACTTGTTATGCATGTAACAAGATTGAGCATATTGCTAAATTTTGTAGAATTAAAGGTACACTGGTAGACAACAAAAGTGCTAGCTTGAAAGGTAAAGAAAAGGTTGAAGAGGTTAAGAAAGAATTATCAAAGCAATGGATTAGAAAATCTGATCTAAATAGTGGGAATCCTCCATCGGTAGAACCAACAAATGCTTCACTGGCAGGATAGAGTGATGCTTCACTGGCAGGACAAAGCAGTGCTCCACTGGCAGGAAGTTCTTCATCTAATTGAAGAAAATTTCCTTGAGGGTTTGGCAATCTAATGACACGTGCTATTATTCCCTCGGTTAGAGATAAGAATTTGAAAATTACTTATTACCGGCAAACAATGTTAAGTAAATACTTAACCGACATACAATTAATGTGGTAGATGGAAAAAGACATTTTAAAAATAAGGTTTTGGCTCTATTTCATTTCACCGCAATTTCAAAATCTTCAGAGAGCGCGAAGATTCTGAGCTAAGGCGTTTCGAGCAAGAAGCAAGTTCACTCCAAGCAATCATCCATCCAAGATAGAAAAAGGTATTTAATCATGGCATCCACCTCTAGAATTGAATACATAGCAAACCCTACTATTGTGGAAATAATTAAAAGACCTAGGCCCGTATTTCAGTTAGTCCCTGAGATAACAAAGAAGGATGATACCTTAGGTGCATTTTCTCAAATTCCTAAAGGTGTTGTATATGCTGAAGACCCTAGAATGTACATCCACTATCACATTAAAGAGTTAGGAGATGAGGAAATCAAAACCATGTATAAAACTAAGATATGTGATGATACCGACAATGTTAAAACTGAACACAAGGTTATTGAAACCCTAAGATTCATAGAAATCCTTAGCATTCCTGAATTTCCTAAGGATGTGATTAGGATAGTGTTAAACAGAGTTCATGGAGAATTTTATTGGTTAGATGCAATTCATAAGATCACCAAGGAAGCGGTAAAAGCTGTCACAGGGTTACCGTCCACCAGTAAGAGACCAGACAAAAACAAGAAGGTTTCCAATGACCTGGTAATAGACCTAACAGGTGCAACATTCGATAAGAGATCTCTAAGGGTTAACGATGTAAAAGATATCAATGTGAGATTCATCAGTATGATAATAGGTTATAAAGTCACTCATGCTAATAGACTTAATTCAGTTTCAAGTTTATGCATTAATAGTGCTTATGATATGGTAACAGACAATGCAAAAATTGACATCTGTGAATGGTTAAAAGATGAACTAATAGACAACCTTGGAAAGATAAAGAAGCACAAGAAAGGAACTTTTAGATTTGGAAATTTCTTAGTATGCCTAATGCTTCACATAACAAAACAGGTTCCCGGTATACGTTACAAAGAACTTGGATATGACATACCGGTAGGAAAACAATTGACTGAACTATTCAATAACATGGGTGAGAACAAGGAAAACATTATTAATGACTTCTTTCAAGCATTGAAGACCAAAGTGAAGAAAAGGATAAGGTTATCTCAGAAAATTGTAGACAAATACAAAGATGATATATGCTTTTTTATTAAGAAAAATGAAATATGGATGGAAGCAGTCATCCTAAGGACAATCTAGGTAACTGAGATGGGCTATGAGATAGATGACCACATAGTTGAAACTTATGCTAAAGCACTTCTAGAAGGCCCCAAAGAACCTAAGGAAGAAGTATTTGGTAGTGTTGAGACCATAGAAAGCCAAATACAATCTAAGAAAAGAGTAAAGAAGGTAGAGGCAGTTGTGAGGAAAGGATCTAGACAAGCAAAGGCCATTAAGGAAGATGTATTAAAGAAAACCGGCATAACAGAAGATGAGTTGGCAGCCCCACAATCTAAAGCTCATCTATCACTGGTAGGTACTTCTTCGGAAGGTGACATGCTAGCAAATTTTAAAAGAGTTGTTAGGAAAAGAGATCCCTCACCGGCAACCACTCCTTCACCTAGAAGGACAAGGCAAAAGCAACAAGCAGTGAGATCTCCGGTTAGAAAGGCCACACCAAAGAAAAAGCTAACCCCAAAGAAAAAGGAAAAAACTGACTTGGCCCCTCTTGATATACTACTAAATGAAATCACAGAGGAAGGAAAACTGAAGAATATAGAGAAAATTTATGACACTCTCTTAGCTGATGAGAAAGAGCAAGTTGAGAATGGTGTTTTATTGCATATGGACATGTACAAGAAATTTTTGATGGAACTAGTAAATTAAATTCCTGATGAATTATTCAAAAGACTTGAGGCCAGAAGGCAAGTAGTGATAGAATTAGATAAGAAAATAAAAACTGAGAAGCTACCAGTTGTATATCCGGTAAACTTTCCAAAAGAAATTGATGATTTGATTGCTTAGGCAAACTGGATAGTATTCTCTACTGCACACCAGCATATTTCACTAATGGCAGGAAGAGTTACTGAAGTAACATAGGAAATAGAAAATGGTTGGGATATATTCCTGGTTGACAAAGAAAAACAAGAAGAGTACAGGAACCCTAAACCTATAATGGTATATCAAAAAGATAGGGACAAGGGGAAAGGTAAAGTTGGTAGACCACCAAGCATCAAATTTAATGACAACCTACCCCCACCCATGAAAATAACAACTACTGAAGATCAACCGGCAGCAGAAAGTATGGATGTAGAGGATAACAATCCAAATCCTGAAGTCCTATCTATACACTGTAAATGTTGATACCCAAAAGATCAACATAACAGTTGATAAAGATATAGACCAACTGGCAGAGGATACAGGGAAAAAGCTAGAATCTGAGGCACAAACAGAAAAACCGACAGATCTAAAGGCTTCAGAATAGGTACATAAGGAAACAGTGCCACCGGTAACCAGTGAAATAGGAAAACTAGTGCTTAAAGAAATGCAGACACAAACTGACCTACTAGAGGTCAATACAAGCATGGTCACTTCCATCGGTACTCAGTTTGTTGGATCATCATCAACATTCAAATCAACAAATGTGACTGAGGTATTACTTGAATCCATCAAGAAAATAACTGACTGTCATAGGCTTATAAAGCAATAGATGATTCAATACCAATTTTGAAGTTAGTTGCTCCTAATTGTAATATAGATAATAAAGATTGTTTAGGACAATTGGATACATTATGTAAATACATTTCTAGAAATTTTGAGAAAATAAAGGAAGATTCAGTAAAGGACATGGTAGAAAAGGAGAAACAAAAATTCTTTGATGAAGAAATAAAGAAGTGTAACAAAGACTTGGACACACTTCTACCAGAATTATGTAGTTTGTTGAAAGAGTATAAAAATCTATATAAAGATACATGTAAAACAAACTTGTTGATTGTAGATATTGACAAGAAAATAAGCAAGACACAGGATGAAATAAATAAACTTGTAGACAATTTTGTCAACTCACTGGATTCATTATCTGTTTTTGAAGAAAAGTTAGCAAATTTTGAGGAAGAATTGGTCAAACAGGAAAGAGAGAAAGAAAGAATAATAAACAAGGCAAAACACTTGAGATCTAAACTGAGTCCAAGATTGGACTATTTATCATCTTTGCGGAAGGAAATTTCTAAGGCATTAACACAGGGAAGCAAAACACCGAGAGAGCATTTTTAGTATCTCACCGGTACAGTAAAGAGAACTAAGACACCTATAAAGGATAGTAAGAAGTTTTTGGATAGTATAAACTTGATTTTGGGAGATCTTTTTCAGATAATAATTACCCAACTATAGGGTTAAGGATATGCACAGATGTAACTACAAACTCTACTAACACCTTGATACCCTTTGTCATTGATGCCAAAGGGGGAGTAGTAGGATGAGAAAGTTCAAAGACAGGAATCATATGCTCAGGGGGAGCCCTCATATTTTTGGTAAACATTCTTTTTGGTAACATTTTTGGACTACACATTTTTGGAGGATACTTTTTGAAATTTCTCATGAGTGTTGCCATCAATGCCAAAGGGGGAGATTGTTGGCATATGTACACTCCAATGAGAAATTGTATGTGATTGAAGGTTTTGTCATTGATGGAAACCTTGCAATCCTATAGCACCGACAAGACATCATACCGACAAAGCATTACACAAGTAAGACAGTGCATCGACATCATCAAGATCACTCTACACCGGCACCAGCACCGGCACCGGCACAGAAGAAAAGATGTATACGAGCATAGAAGCTGATGAGATTTTTTGATATGTAATATTTTGTTTATTACTGTAAGATGACTTGGAAAATTGTAAAATGACTCTTGTATATAAAGGAGATCGTTGTAGACATTTAAAAAAAGAAAATGTAGCGAGCATAAAAATTATTAGGCAGACCTAATGTGCAAATTATAGGTCAAGGGTATATGTAAAGAACAGAGCAAGAACCGGTACTAAATCTAGCATTGGAGATGCTATTTTAAAGTAGTACAAGTCATTGGATTAGTATAATCCTGATTGTAAGTCAGTGTGACTTCTCATTGAGTAGTGAGCTCTAGGCAATTGGCCTTCCTGCATGTGTCGCCCCTGTTGTAAGTAGTATTCTCTTATTGGCCAGTAAGTGAATATTGTGGGTCACAAATCCCACCAAGGTTTTTCCCACACCGGGTTTCTTTGTTAAACATCTTGTGTTATGGTGTTCTTTTCATGTGGATGTTTCTAATTCTATTAATTGCATTAATTCTTGCATACCGGTATACTTTTATTTTATGTTCTGCATGTTTTAACATAAGAAATACTTATCACCAGTTTGATACTAATTCACCCCCCCCCTCTCAATATTAGTGGGAATCCTAACAAAATCATCTCACATATATCATAGGTTGGATCCTCTTTGATAATTCGATATGAAGCATGTATGGCACCGCTCGGCACACTATACATCTAACTTGATTGATAAACCCTGTAACCCAACACTGTAGAGGCAAATCATACTTCAGCATCCTTAATGTCAGTGATTGTCATAATTTCTATACTATCACACTGGGATTCGGTTAACAAGATGACTTCAGTTGATGAAATTGTTCTTAGGGTTAATGCTTCATCGGTTGCACTGAACCTTGTCACTCTTTGAATCACCTCCTTTGTAATCTTGATTGATACATGAGCTTCCAACCACAAAAATGATTATCAACCCTACTCAATACATATCTAACCCATTTGTCATGAAATTGATTAGGAAAAACAACAATATTAGCCAAACCCTTTATGTTCAGAGGTAGAAATTTTGCCTTTAATTGATCATTATCACAGAACCCTTGAAACTCATTTTGTATGAACTTGTCTCCAAGTTCTTCAAGATTGCAGTGAATGTATGAATGGATACCTTCTACCAACAATACAGCAGAGGGCATAGATGATAAAGCACCGGTCATGTTGATTTCACTGAATTTCATTAGGTGCAGCTTGAACTCAAGTTTGGGTTCTTTGATAGCTTCAACTAACACATGAGTTGATATCAGTGCTCCCATGATGACCTCCAAACAATATTTTCTCCAACGAGGTTGAATACCTTTTCCTTGGGAATACCAAACACCACTAGCACTCTGCTTGAATTTTCTGCACAAATAAAGCTTAGCAAGATAAAAATCGCCTTTGATCGCACAGGAGCTTGAGAGATTCTTAATAAATGTGGTATAAATGAAAATGTATTGATATTTCCTTATTTATCCATTGATATTTATTGGTGTTATAATACAATAGTCAGTTTGAAACTTACAACTTAAAGTACATCGATTTGACTTTACCGGTTATTTGTTACCGATACCGATACACAAATAACTAAGTTGTAAGAAATTCTTCAACAAAAAACTTTTAGACCAGATTTTATGCATCACAACTATGTAGATAGACATATCCTTAAAAATTTTAAGGGGATTCGAAATCAATCTTACCATATGTTCTCCGCCTAAGCATCAGTTTGTCTAGTTTGAAGAGGAACTGTCATCACCGGTGGATGATAACTTGGTTTCTGGAATATTTTCTTCTTCTTTTCTTTCTTTTCTCTTTGTCCATGTCTTTTTCATTTCATTCTTTACCTCTTCAATTGTCTTCTTCTCTTTCAGTTTATTTTGTCATCTCTTCTTGCTAGACCAGTTCTTCTCTCCAGACCCATTATAGAATTGATTCCTATATTCTCTAGCTAAGTGACCGATCTTATGGCATTCAAAACATGCCATACCAATTGTCCTCCATGGTCCTGCATTATTTCTCTGCACCATTCTCACTCTATAATTAGCTACAACATGACCAAAATTACCACAAGTGAAAAAGGTGGCTTCAAACTAATTATTCCTCTTATTAGGACTAACCAGTTTGAATGGTTGTCTTGATACATTTGACTTGAGATTTCATTCTTCATATTTGTGTCCAAACTTGTTGCATGTGAAGTAATTTCCATTAAAAAAATTTATATTTAGCATATTGCTAGATTGAGATCTAAACTCATATGTAGTGTGACCATACTTATGACAATTATGGAATTATCCATCAAATGTGAAATTCTTCTTTTGACTAACTAGTTTATTTATAATGTCATTAGTCTTATGACTTGATTTTCCACAATGATTACAGAAAGATTTGGAGAACTTCATACCTTTCACTTCAGAATGATTCCTTTTATAATCCTTTATCTTTTTGGATTTGGATTATTCATCGGTTTCAATAGGAACTGTACTAGGGTAACAAAGACTAGTTTTTGCTTTTGTCCATCTCTAAGCCATCATCTGTTTATCTAAGTTCTTAGAGATTTCATTAAATTTTCTTAGCTTCTCATTTCTCTCATTCTTAGCTTTCAACTCACTCTTGATTTGTTCAATCTCTTTCACAATTTTTTCTTTTTCTTTTGTGTTGTCATGTAGTTCCTTATGTATGTATTCATTCTCCTGAGTGAGAGTTCAGATTTATTCCTCATTCTCAATCATGATTGCATCATTTTATCTCAAAGAATCTTCAACAACCCTCATGGCTCTTTCAATCTTTGACAATTCTTCTTCTGCTTCCCTTTTTCTTTCATCAACACTTATGTTGGCTTCCAGTATCTTAGTCATTCTTAGGGCTTGACTTTCATGTTCTCTTTTTAGATGTGTGATTTCTTCGGTCAGTTTATTGTTCTTTTCCATGAGTTCTGAGACTGCTTTTTCAACTTCTATATATCCACTTTGTTTAGAGATTTGGTCTATGATGTCTGGACTCTCATTTAGCTCTTGAGATAATTCCTTCCCTTTTGCAAGAGATTTTCTTGGTCTCTTTCAGTTGAGTAATCATTTCATTTGCTTCATAAATCTAATTCTAATACCAGAACTCTTCCATGATCTTTATCCTCTAGTTTTCAAGCTTCAATTTAGAGGAATCTAGCTCTGATACCAATTGTTAGTCCCAACTGGTACTGAGAGGGGAGGGTTGAATAAAAACTTTACCTATTTTAATTCAATTAAACTTTTAACTTAAGTTATCACTAACTTAACTTTCATCAACATAAATATCTATTGTAGAAGAATAACCATGCATGAAAAGAAACATAGTGACACCAAGATTTATCTCGTGGAAACCCAAATGGGAGAAAACCTCGGTGTAAGTAGGAAAACATAAAATTTGTACTCTTCTAGAGTATAGCCAGTGAAGAGCCATCCCTATTAGGAAATTACAAAGACACTGTTAGGTGCCACCCGGTTAAGGGATTTTATCTAAAGCTTGTTAGTGCCTTTACCTTGTTAAAGGTAGCCTTATCAAAGCTCTTAAACCATAAGTTAAGATGGCACTTGGTTAAGAGATTTATACAATGGGACCTATTAAATTCACTCTATTAAGGGATTTTAGTTGCAATGGTTAGAGAGCAACATAAACATGATCTACTGAAATGGCTATAGATTAGTTTGATCATATCACACTAAAAGAACACACTATGTTTGCATCAGTTGTTTCAGCTCTCCACAACACCTATTTACTGAATGCACCTTCAACTTTGCCCCTTTGCCAATTTGCTAATCCTTTAATTCTACTATGTCGTTCCTTTGTCACTTGGGTCACCACTTTGTTGAACTTCACTCTACCAGTCCTCTATCATTCAGCTTTGTATTCTCTTAAACTCCCCCTATGTGCACTTTCACATTATATCTATTCACCTAGACAACAACCATCTCAAGAACAAGATATGTGAATTTATTGATCCTTTAATCTGTCGCCAACTTTCTCTCCAAAACATGCCTTTCAAACTTGCATTATCATTCCTTAAATCACGCCTCTAAAATTATTGTAGGAATCTCTGTCAAAATAGTTGAACATGTCGATAAGTCTGTCGGTTAACTAGAGAAGATTCCTGATTTAACTGAATATTAATAGAAAGCTACTAGTCTGTCGGTTACAGAGTCTTCTAGTGTACCGATCAAAATTGGTCTAGCCAGTTTCCTCCCATATACCGGTCTATTATTTTCTTAGTTGGTGGACCTCTTCTATGCCGATCTACTCACCACTACCTAGTGTACTTACTACTTATCGGTCTACCTGATTGTCGGTTTACTCACAGTTTATCGTGTTTACTTGTTTCTTAGCTGGTTGACCATAGTATCCTAGTCTACTTACTATCGACGAACTGTGAAGACCTAAGAGATGATGTTGCAAACAATTACAACCATATCATTCACCGATCATACAAAATGACATTAGAATACCAAAAAATTGGAGCTTGGGAAATTTGTTGAGATGTTTAGTTGGAGATAAAATTGGAAGTTAGGATTTGATTCTTGCACAAGTAGAGTTTGACTATAGTAACCCAGTAAACAGGAGTACCAAAAGAACACCTTTTGAGATCATTACTGAAGTGCATCTTAGAGGTACATCAGAGTTTGAGATATTAGTAGTGAAGACCGAAGAAGTTCAGAAGAAGAAGAATTTTCAGATCAGGTGAAGTACTTACATATTCAAGTCAAGAAGCATTTTGAGGACATGAACAACAAGTACAAGGAGAAGGCAGATGAGAAGAGGAGACATAAGGAATTTGAAGTTGGTGATGAAGTGATGGTATATCTAAGAAAAGAAAGATCCCTTGTTGGAACTTATAACAAGTTGTAGATGAGAAAGTTTTGACCTTGGAGGATTTTGAGAAAGTTCAGTTCTAGGAATTCATATGAAGTGGAGTTACTAGATAGTCTGAGTATTTCACTAGTGTTTAATATTGTAGATCTTCATGAGTATCATGAACCAAAACTCAATGAGGATAGTATTTCAAACTTGGAGAAATAGTTGCCTTGAAAGGAACCGGATCAGATTGAAGACATTTTGAACAGTAGGATTGGGTGTAGTACCCAGAGCAGTCAGTATAAGGAGTATCTTGTGAAGTGGAAGGGTAGGCCAGTTGAAGATTCATCTTGGATTTATCAAGAAGAGGTAGACCGCCTTTGTTTTCCTCTAGCCCTAGCAAATTGAGAGACTCACTTTTTCAATAATCCCATATGTCTGATGTAGGTGAATCCCCAATTCATGACAATCTTGCATCAACCAAAAATATTTTCCTTTCTATTTTTTCTTTTTGTTTGCAGTTTCAACATTTCTTTCTATGTGTCTTGGATTTGGCTCACTTGATCCTATGGAATTGGATTTTACTTGAAGACCTGATCATCTTCCTTATTTCAAGACGTTGGAGCATTTGGATCATTTTTTGGTAAGTTATCGCTACCGGTTTCCTTCATAGTTTTGACCAACCCTTGTTACAAGTTGCTTGGACCTATTTGTATTATTGATCTATCAGATCCCTTTCGTATCTTGCAGAGCCCTAAGTGTTGATTTCAATGATACTTGGAATGTGGTTGACCTTTTCTAATGATTTGCACTTCATTTTTTGGATTTTTTCGAGGAATCTCTTGGTGGAGGCCGACCTTGTTGGTTTCGCACATTAGGTCTTGTTCTTTGGGTTTTGATCCTTTTTGGGTTTATTGGAACCCCTTGGATCATATAAATCATTTTAATTGAGTATTAGAATGTAATCAAGAAGTAAGATTAAACATAGAAGATAGATCTTGAGATTTGAGGTCCCGGTTGTGACCTATTATGTACTTTGAGCATGTTCTAGTAGGTTTGTGAGTCGATCTTCTATAACTTGGTAGTTGCCAGTTGGTTGTAATCAGTTTTCATGCAATAAGACAATTATTTTATGCATTGCCTCCATAATATCTTTGTGTTTTCATCGTGTTTACTCTTGTTGACTATTCTAGATTGATCTCTTTGAGGTCCCTCATAACTGGTGACTAGTTCAGAGGTAGCATGATAATTCCTCAATCTGCAAAGGATTTTGTTGAATGGGTCTATAGAAACAATATTATGTATATTAATTCTAATGACTCATTCACATGGAATAATATAAGATTACATTTTAGAACCATAGCATAAAAATTAGATAGGTTTTTTCTTAGAGGGAGTTTGGATGACTTTCCTAACACCCTATCTTCAAAAATCCTTCCTATTTCGAGATCAGATCACTACCTAGTACAATTATCCATTACTAAGGAATTCAGACCCAAAAGGTGCCCTTTTAAGGTTGAACAAATGTGGTTAAAAGATGATAATATAATGGGATTGATTGAGCAATGGTGGAAAGGGACAAAAGTCTCTAGGTCTAAGCTATTTCGATTTGGTAGTAAGATGAAAGTGGTAAAGTACAATCTATTGTTGTGGAACAACTCATTTTGGCAAAATATTTGAGGAGAAGGATAAATTTGAAGAATAAATGGGAGTGGTAACAAGAAAGTAATTGAAAAGGGCATGGATGAGTCCCTTTACCTATCAGAAAAATGGTTATTAGTTGATTATGAGAATATCCTGGCTAAAGAAGAAATCTTTTGGCATCAAAAGTCCAAGGAAATGTGGTTAAGTGAACGGGATAAGAATACAAAATTCTTTCATAATAGCACTAGATAGAGGAGAATTGTTAATAGAATTACCAAAATCAAAATCATAGAAGGAACGATTATTGAAGTTCATAATCAAATTGTAGTGGAGGTTGTGAAGTACTATGAGAGAATTCCTAATAATTGGGAAAGATGTAACTTAGGAAAGAGTAGAATAAGAGTTTGGGGGCTAGAATTTTAAAGGTTTAAGCTGAAACTAAATTAATGCAAATCAAGCCAGACAAGGGACATGGCCCTGATGGTTTCCCAATAGCCTTTTTTGAGAAATGTTAGTACTTCATAGGTGATGAAATTACAGTGGTCTTGGAGGGGGTGAGTAATTCAGGAAATACACTTAAAGAAATCAACAATACTTTCCTGACCCTCATACCAGAAAAGGATAAGGCAGAAAGCTTTGATGACTTCAGACCAATTGCTTTATGTAATACAATTTATAAATTATTTACCAAAACTATTGCAAAAAGATTGCAAAAATTACTCGTCTTTCTAATAAGTAAAGAACAAGCAGGCTTTATCTCAGGGAGTTCTATATATGATGGTGTTATCCCCACTCAAGAGCCATCCACTCAATTTAAGATAATAAGGAACCAAGAATGTTAATTATGTTAGACATTAAAAAGGTCTATGAAAGGGTTGAATGAAATTTCCTCTATAAATGCCTTAAACCCTTTGGCTTTGGCAAGCACTGAATAAACCTTATTTATGAATGTATCTCTTCCCCTACAATCTCAATCCTGGTTAATGGGACCTGAAAGGGTTTTTTAATATATCTAGAGGGTTGAGATAGGGAGACCCCATATCCCCCTTCCAATTTATCATCATGGCAATATCTTTACGGAAATCAATTACCATAGCCAAGGACATGAACATCCTTAAAGCTATGAGGATAACAAGTGATCTGGATCCCATCACTCATCAATACTTTTTTTATGATACCATGATGTATGGCCATGGCAACTGTTAGGAGGAATGATCATTTAAAAAAATAATTGACTACTACTTAGTAGCCTCATGACAAGAAATAAATAAGGGGAAATATGAAATCTTCTTCTTTAATACTAATAGGAACTTGGAAAATACAATTTGTAATATTCTGAAGCTCCAAAAGGGAGATTTTCCATGTAAATACCTTGGTCTACCCTTAGATAATCACTGCAAATCCACAAATTATGGGATCAAATGGTGTTAAAAATAAAGAACATAATAGAAACCTAGAATGGTAAATGGCTCTCCTCCACAGGAAGGGATACTATGATAAAATTAGTGCTAGCAGGAATGCCAATTTATCACCATTCATGCATTGACCTCCCAGCAGCTAAAAAGGAGGAGCTGAACAAACACCTCAGAAATGTTTTTTGGCAGGGGTTGGGGGACAAACAGAAAATGTCACTACTAGCTTGGGATAAAGTTTGTAGACCTAAAATGGATGGGGGGCTCAAATTAAGAATATCAAAGAACAAATTAAAGATTTAGGAGAAAAGCAAGTATGGAGAATGCATAGATATCCTCACTTAAAATGGGATAAAATCATTTATCACAAATACATAAATAGTAATGATTACACAAGTATTTTAAGGACAGGTGCCCCTCCAAGGGGATCTTGCATTTGGAACTTTATGTTAGATTGTAGGAGCTTAATCACTGAGAAAGTAACTTGGAATCTTGGTAATAGTGAGCATGCCCTATTTTGGTCATACTCTTAGGGAGGATACTTGGCAATAGATAAAACAACCAACCTTTAGATCTCCAAGACCCTCTTGGAAGAAAATTGGGTAAAATATGTCAAAAACTACATTGAGGTTATGGATGGTGATATTCCTGAAGGTTGGAGATGGGAATCTTTAGATAGCATCATTATCCCAAAAAGAGAAAGGAGGGAGCTAACCAGAATCTTAGACTCTAAAATTGTTACTTTTCACCTTGGGTAGGATAAATTGGTTTGGGACAGCTCAAAACCTGGGGATTATAACACTAGAGATTACTACAATTACCTAATGGGAAAACAATTAAAACCTAAGACAAACATCCCATTAGAACTTTGTTGGGATAAGATGTGCCTACCTAAGGCAAGGTTGTTATCATGGTTAGCATTACAAAATAGGATCCTAATTATTGATAGATTTAGGAAGATTGGATATGCAAGACCTAGCAAGTGCCCTATTTGTGAAGAAGATGAAGAAAATGATGACCACATACTATTATCTGGCAAATTCTCCCATCAGTGTTGGAGTTGGCTCCATAAAAAACTTGAACGAAACTCAACAATTCCAATGTCAATTTTGAGAATGTTACGAGATTGGCCTATTAGAACTAAGAATTGCTTGTATGGTGGCTTCTGGATTGCTACTCCATCTCTTATCATATGGGAGTTATGGAAGGAGAGAAATAGGCGCATTTTCAAAGATAAAAGAATGTGATGGGAGCAACTTACCAATTAGATGGAAGCTTTCATTATTGATATGATTAATAGTAGAATCATGAATATGCAAATATTGAAGGCAAATATGACCTCCTAGGATGAGAAGATGAGAGGCAGATGGATAGAGTTGAAGATTTCTCCTTTTATAGGAGCTAGGGTTGGGGAGGGTAAGCGTAGAATAGATGAATGGAAGTAGCAGAAACTTGAGTGTGGGTGGTTCAAGATCAACTTTGATCGAGACTCTCAAGGAAATCCTAGTCAAGAAGGTATAGGATACTATATTCACACCTCTGAAGGAATCTAAGTGGCGAGACTGGAAAGGCCCATGGATAATAAACCTAATAATATTTCTAAACTAACATCTCTAGTAGAAGGGATGTTTATATGTAAAAATACAAGGGTGGAAAGATTAGCCATTAAAGGAGACTAGACAATTGTGATTAATTATTTGAGAAAGGGGTCTATGCCAGATTGGAGGTTGAATACATTACTTTCGAGATCTTTACACTTAGCCCAATCATTTAATAGGATAACATTCAATCACATATATAGGGAAGGTAATTCTAGAGCTGATGAATTAGCAAATAAAGGTTTTGATGGGATTACCATTGGATAACACAAGGATTTTTAGAAGTGTTCATTGTCTTGCGACTAGTACCTATTGATTTGATAATTGGGCAAGTGCATATATTCTTATCTACATAGATTTTTTTTTTTGTGTACACACACACACACACACACACACACACACACACACACACACACACACACACACACACACACACACACACACACATATATACATACATACATATATATGTATATATTTAACTATATATATGTGTGTGTCTATATATATATGTGTGTGTGTGTGTGTGTGTGTGTGTATCTATCTATATGTATGTATGTATATACATATGTATCTATATGTATGTATGTATGTATATATATGTGTGTGTGTGTGTGAGTATATACGCTTTCATTTATATTTATGTTAATATGGTTACATATATGTTCATGGACATATACAGTCATGTATATCTTTGTATATTTGTAGACATTTATATACATTCATATGCTGTATTTTCTCATATATATGTATATAATGATAAATATATATTTATATGTATATGTATATATATTATATTTACAAGGATATATATATTTATCATATATATATGTATTACTATATATAGAATGATATATATATGTTCTAATTTTTCATATATATGTGTGTGTGTGTATACACACACACACACATGTGCTCTTATCATAGTCTTTTCACTCGGGACAATATCTAATTATGGATAGAGTCTTAAATATGGGGGTGAGGTCTAATCATTATTTAGATAGATCCCCATTTGTAACTTAAGGTAGGGCTCTTAAGATTATTATGCCCTCATCTTTAGGTATAATCCAAATCTCGAGAGAGTAATTATAATCTTTTAAGATTAGTACTAGCCTCGAGTACTTCAAGTGTCAGGGGTAATGTTAGATGATGATGAGATAGACAACTAATTTCACACTCAAGCTTTTAATTAGACTTGTGTTGTGACTCACTCTCATTATGCCTTAGTTCTTAATTTTGCTATCTTTTTTCTCTATGAAAAACTCACTATAGGATGGATACCCCAATGAAACTATCTTGCAGTAAGAGGAAGATGGCGATCATAGATGTAGTGATAGAGGACCATCTAGCAGTTATTATCAATTTCGCTCATGAACTTGTAATTGACGCCATAATGAAAATGTTTGGGAAAGAAAATGTCTGAAATAAAGATAGAACTATGACTAATTCAGATATTGCATCCGTGTTCTTAGCATTAGCAATGTACTTTGAAAGAGATAGAGGGGTGGTTAAAGGCATTTATAAAATCCTATTCAAGAATTTCATTCTAGTGAATCTTGATAAAGTCTTGATTAAAATTTATGATGACCTCACAATTCCTAAGCCAAGGCATTACGATAGGATTATGTGGAGGGATAAACTAGTACCAAAATATCCTATCCTAGTAATTGAGGATTGGGATGGGTTTGAAAGGAGAGAACCTGTAATTAGCCGCAATCTCAATTTTCTTCTATTAATTTTCCATATCAAGAGGCTCAATAACCACCATTGATCTTCTCAATAACTCATGGAGGAAGGGATTTCTGGGTATGATGAATTCTTGAACATACCCAATTCCTCTTTCCTAAATGATGATGAAGATGACAAAAATGTTAAAGAGGAAGATTGGAAGGTTGAGCATTGAAAACAACATAGCCAAAGGAGGAAGACAAGAGGTGAGGATGAGGACATGAAAAGTGATGGCCTCTATGGATAAGTCTGATAGGGTATCAAAATTTGGTGGTTTGAGCCCAACAGGGGAAAGGCAATTTTGTTACTTGGTCAACCTATAGTTAGTAACGTCGAAGTAACTATTTAGTAATCTTGGCATTGTTATCAAATGTATTTAGGATTATGGTGTCTGGACTATGGTCAAATATATGGTAAGTTTAAGTCTCTATGGATAGTAATTATGCATTATGGACATAGTCCTGATAAGTAATTATGGCATATACTTAGAAATTTATATAAAAAACACTATAGTTTATATGGACTCACACCTATTATTAACTATGGCAGTTATGAATACATTTCTACTATGATGGTTTCTCTGTTATTCTTAGTCAAGATGATGTTTATGTTTTTGGGGCTCACAATAACCCTTTTTTTATATTTCATGATGTTTTCTTGTTTGGGTTGTGAGCTCTAATGGGGCTCTCATGGGGTATATATTTGCAAATGGCTTTTTATGGCTCTTTTTAATTGAATGATTTCATCTCTATGGGGGTGCTATTGAGTTGTGACCTATATGGATGCCACTTGTAGGTAAGTATATACACATAGGTGGTATTGGTATTGGTTAGAAACCTCAATCTAGTCTAAGCTATGGTTGGCATTGAACCCTTCTTGACATGTTCCTGGAGTAACATATTTCTCTACAGGTGGTGTAAATGGATGCCTTTGTTTATATAATGCACTCTCGCCATGTATGGTTCTATATGTTCTCTTTATATTTTACTTACTTAGTATCTTGGAAATCCCAATAAATCTTGATCTTGTCAGTTAAGGTTATCTTGGATGCATACCAATATGGTTTCTAGGAAAAAGTTCTTAGTTATCTAATAGCTCTAGCACTTGATATATGGAATTTACTTTTACAAATAGAAGCTTATATGTTCATCTGTTGGTCATGATTATATTTAGATGGCTCGGTTTTAAATTAAATTAATTTAATTTATTCTATTGGTTATCTTTATGGAGACCCTACTGAGTTTTGACTTATATAGATCTCATTTGTATAATAGTATTTATATACAGGTTGGTATCTATATTGATGAAAATCCTTAGTCTGGCTAGATTTTTGTTTGGCTTTGCCCTCCCTCTCTGCTTTGTCCTAAGATATGATACCATAATTAAGAAGTATAGTTGGATGCCTTTGTTTATATGCACTACTCTCTTTTCATGGTTCTACATTATATCTAACAGATGGTCTAGATGGTTTGGGAGTTGTTTTTTGACTTTTACTATGTAGGGATTAAATCTAGTGGAGTGGGTATTGAGAGCCTGATAATCTTGGAAGACTAAAGAAAGGAACAATCCTGCAACTTTCTAAGAGGATATTTGGAAATGGGCCTTGCATACAATGGCTTTATGAGATACAAATTTGTTCAATTCTTGATGTAATGTAGCAAGTAGCCAAATTTTACTGAATTAGAAAAATCCCTCAAATTTTTAAGTGTACTACTATATTGCATATTCTTTCATGGGGAAAGACCAAAAGTTTTCTCCACATGGCTCTTTCCTACCAGTGCCCCTAGTGAGTCAGGTTATAATAGGTTTTCAAAATTAAACAAATTTTTTGGCCTTGGCCTTTTACCGATCTAAAAATAATATTAGAATTATTTTATTATTATAATTATTTTCAATTAAATTTATTAATTTAATGGTAAGTTTAAATAAGAATTTGATTAAAGGTGAAGTTTGATATTATATTTAAAATAAATTTAATGATGAGCTCAAATTAATATTATATAAATATAATCAAAATAATTAAGAGTTCGTTATAGGATTAAGCTTATTATATTATTTTATTATTAAAATTTTAATTTTTTTGAATACTTATAATGATAAGTATTTAATTTTTAATTTGAATTACAATTTTGATTAAATTTAATTAGAATATGTTTGATTGATTTAAGTACCATTTAATTTTAAATTTAGCTAGAATTAGAATTACAATTAAAACATAGATTATTTAAATTATATAATTATTTAATTGTAAGGATCAAATATATATAAATTATCATTCCTACCTATCAATTATTATTGAAAATTTCAATATAATTATAAAAATCTATTAAAAAATTAAATTAATTATATTACAATTGTAATACTAGTTAATACTTATTTTAAATTTTATAATTATTTGACTATTTTAATTAAATAATTTTTAATTCAAGTTAGTCAATTACAATTAATGATTTGAAGGTTAGAAAAAAAATTGAATAATCATCATCAACCTTTGTAATTGTAAACTTGCATATTCACGAAAGGAATGAAATAAGTGGTCATGTGTATGACAAAAATTATATTTGTAGCCAAATTAGCCAAATTTATTTTTGACCAATGCAACACTATATTGGCAACAATGAACCCTAATATTAATGTTTCCATTAGATCACATCAATATCTACAAAAATAAATGATATGAAACTTATACATACAAAATTAATTTATATAATAAATTTAAGGTTGCCAACTTATAAATGTAAGGATAAACTAATCATTTATCTCTCCATCCCTATCCCTATATCTATATCTTGTTATTTCTTCATCTCTCTTTACTTTTATATCTCTACCTCCATATATCACTTCCTATCTCTATCTATATCCTTCTAACTCCCTCTCTCCCCCACTCTCTCTCTATTCAAAACAAAACATTAACCTATTAGTAATGAAATAATAACATGAACCTATTAGTAATGAAATCTTATTATCTTCCAAGTTCAAAGATTTCGTTTTAATCATGCATGGACCTCTATAAGTGAATGCATAGTTGATTTGAGGTTATCACTTTTCCATTTCTACTTTTGTCGCATAGACAAGATCACTTGCTAAATGACCTACCAATTGACCTCATGTTTATCACAAATGCATGCAATAAATAGACAAAAAAGAACTTCTTAACGACCATCCATACTTCTTGAGCATACCCATTGAACATGAAGATGCAATTAATGTTTCTATTTACTAAGTTGTCATTAGTTTTGTGCTAAAGTCATTCTATATACACTAGTCAGTTAATACTACTGAATAGTCCAGTCGGTAAACTAGTGTTAGTTACAAAAGAAAGAAACTCACCAAGATGATATACACCAAGCTATGAATCGAGGCATATACCGAGCTATCTATCGAGTAAAGTTCATATGTCTACTGAGCAGCATAGAAGGTATACTGAGTTAATCTGAACTGAGTGAAAACATGTTACCAGATTCAATGAACTTGGAGACACATGTGAAATGTGTTACAAGATTCAAGAAGATGAAACCGTTATACCATAGGAAATTGGATTTACAGATCTTGTATGATTTTGAGGAAGAACAACCAATGAAATAATTTCTATGTTTATTCATTTGATAAAACATGTTTCTATGATCGAAGCATGATCGAATCACCATCTCAGAGGTCTATATAAACAAAATGAAATGAGATGATATGATATGTCAATCAAGAAAGGAGATACAAAGGAATGATATAATCAAGCATGAAGAAAGAAGATTGATAGAGATATTCAGAGGTTACTGAGAATATTTCAGAGAACAATTTAAGGGACTGAGTATACAAAAGTGGTTACTGAGTTGATTTATCAATTACCGAAGAATGCTATGAGAAAGGTAATTTTATATTGAGCACGTAGAGTCTGCTATAACATATCAGATGTGAAGTTGTAGATATTTTGTAAAGATTTGGATTGAAACATTAAGTTGTGTTAGAAACCTTTACTAGGGTAAAAGACTCTAACAAAGTCTATAAATTGTAAAGCCTTTAACAAGGTATAGCATTTTGTAAAAGTGTTTGTAAAATCCTTTAGCAAGGTAGATCTAAAGATCTTTATACTCCTAACAGGGTAAGCTATCAGAAATGGATAAACATGTAGCTGTAACCAAGCAATCTTGATTATTGTAGTAGTGAAGTTGTGGGTGCCATCCCCACCATAGTTTTTCTCTCTAACCAAGAGTTTTTGCATGACCAAAATCTTTGTGTTATGGAGTGATATTTGAGTGGATGTTATGATGTTATTTTGATTGTGTTTCAGTATTATTATTATGAGATCAACAATACTTAGCTTGTGTTTATCAGAAAAATTATTTTTCAATAAAAGTTTTGAAGTACTGATTCACCCCTCCCCTCTCAGAATATTAGCTTTCCTAATCAGACCTAACAATTGGTATTAGAGCTTCACTCTTGGAAAAGGGTTTAACAACCTAAAGAGAAAGATCCTATCAATGGAAGGCTATAAACAATCTCATAGGACTGTGAATCTTCAAGATGAATTGAATCATGCTAATCAAGTAATTCCAAACATGTAGAGGGAAATGTAGAGATCACTAAAAGTCAAAAGAAGGTTATTTGATGATTTACAGGACTCACAAGAGTTGGTGGAATAAATTGAGACATCATCTGAGAATAGCACATCAGAAGAATCTAAAGAAATGATTGCCGAGCTGAAGGAAAAGAACAAAGCACTTAATGAACAACTAAAAGCAATGAGAAGGGAACATGAGTATTTCAGCACACAGATGACTGAAAATCTTGATGCATTGAGAATAGCTGAAGATAATAAGCAAAAAATAGAAGGGGAGAAACAACAACTAGAAGCAATACTATCCGCAAAGAATGATGAAATATCAAGGATGACTGATCAATTGGATTATGCACATCATGAATCTACTCTAAAGGAAAATAAGAACCAAGCATTGAAACTTGAAGTATCAAGATTGAACGATGAACTAGAAGCGGGAAAGAAGTCAATAGAAACACCGAGGAAAAGCCATGAAGCATCAAGAATGTTGGATGAGCAACTAAATGTGAGACCACGCAACAAAAATGCAAGACTTGGTTACAAAGGAAACAACTCTATTGAGAAAGGGATTCACAACACCAAGAAAGGAGAATTATCAAAGCAAGATGGAAACAAAAAGAATTTCAAAGACAAGAAGCCTATGTGCAACTACTGTGGAAAATGAGGACATACTGCCAATGTTTTCCGGAGCAGAAAAGGTAAGTGTAGCATCGTAAATTGTACGCACTTGCTAGGGTGGTACAATTTCACACCTAGTTTAGCACCTGCCTTGGCGCATTTTGCATCTTGCATTGCATTTCACCTTTAGCACTTAATTAATTAAATTAATTAGGTCTAAGGTTCTATTTTATCATCTCCCACATCATAAAGTTGGGCACTTTCATTAAAGTGGACCCTTTTCATTTTATTCCTCCTATACATCATTTAATCAAAAACCCTAATTAGGTCCTATTTTGAACTTGGGGGCTTGATTTCGGGGGTCAAAACGTCTCAAAATCACCTGTAACTTCGGGATTCTCTCTAAAATCATCATATCCGATGGCCCTGAAAATTTGGTAAAAAGTTGTCGGGACCATGGCGCCCGGAGAGGACCATGGCGCCCGGAGTGCACATGGTCCCGGACATTTTTCGAGAAATTTTAGGAGCGCGATCCAATCATAAAATAAAGCTTAACCCCAAGAAATTGGTGGGATATTCAATCTCTAGGTCAGCCAAAAGTCAAAATTAAGACCTAGGGTTTCATATATAAGAGCTCTCTATCTTCATTTGAAAGGATGGGAATTTTGGCTTTCGAGGACCTTCTATGCAGCGAAAGAGCAGATCTTTGAAGACTTCAATACCATTCAACATCCATCCATCAAGCATTCATCAATTTCATTCCTTTAGGGCTTGGGAGACATTGAAGAGCAATAGGAGATTACCGACTGAAGATTGGCTTGTACTCCTCCCTTGAGGGTTGGGTATGATTTCATGTTGTTTTCATGTCTTTGCATAAGCTTCAATATATCCTTTATTCATGCTTTAGATCACTTTGCATCTTGATTTAGAGCACTTACATTATCATTTACAAGCAATTAGGGTTTACTTTCTAGGTTGCTCTAGTTTGCTTTCTTGCATTTAAGGACCTTGCACACACACTAGGTCTGCACACACAATACATTTTACAATACAACTTGGCTATTCGTGGAGGTGGAAATCACCGAAATGGGGGTTTGACTAAGGCAAAACCTTATAGAGCCGCCCACCACACCTTTTCAGATATAAGTGTAGGTTTCAGAATTCGGACGACGCCGCAAGTTACAGATCCGGAAGAAGCAGACGGAGACCAAACTTCACACCAAATCTCAGAGAAAAAGACCAGGATAGGGGTGTGGGGTGCCCTGGTCTTGCCAGGACAGGGGCGCTGGGTGCCCCGGTCCCTGGGATAGGGGCGCTGGGTGCCCTGGTCCTTCTGACAGCAGTTTTTAGCATTTTTGACAGCTTTGCAAAACAGCAGTTTCCAGAGCAGTGTCAGGGGCAGAATCAGGACAGTGGTGCCCGCGCCCCCGTCCCGAACATTTTAAGTCAGATTTCAACTCCGGGTATGCATTTACATTCTTGTCTTGTCCTTGTGTTTACGACTTTCCATTATTTAAGTTCAATTCTGCAATCTTGTTATTAGTTCATACTTGCACTCTGGGGTTAGGGATTGAACTTGCATCATTTCATCTTTCAATTGCAACAAAGGAATAGAAATCCTAATAGGTAGCCCATGGCTCTCTCTTCCACAAGAAGAAGTAGCCAATTGTGTGATACCTCTAGGCTCTTTCGTATTCCACAAGTGTGTGGTTGAAAGTGAGATTAGGGCATGTTTGCTTAGTGTCACTTTTTCTCCCACACATTTTGGTGAACCCGACGTGAATCTATCATTGCTTCCTCTTGAATTGCATTTGTTAGATCTAGATCTAGATTTAGTGTGTTTTCATTTCATTTTCATAAAAAAGAGAAAAAAAAAAAGTGTGTTTCTTTGCATTGTGTGTTTAAATTTTATGCAATTTCAAAATGTCAGATTTTTATTTGCAAGATGTTCATATTTGTGATGATTATGAGTTAGATGAAGCTTTAGATGAGTTTTTGAAACCTAAATATACCAAACCTTCATTTTACCAAAAACTCATAAACATTGTTACTATGCCATTTCGTTGTGATGAGAAAGATAAGTCGAATGATTCCTCTCAAGGGTACATTCCTATCAGCTCTTCCACTAAATCTAGTAACATGGTTGTTTTCAATGATCCCCTCTATGAAGAGATATCTCCTTTTGAATCAAAAGATAAACCTTTTAATAGATATGATCATGCTTTGTTGAATGATGCCCTTGATGCCTTTGTGTCTCCTAAAAAACACTCCCTTCATGAGGATCCTTTTGTGCAAGAAGATGACATTATCCCTACATTTCCTAGTGATGGCCTTTCCTTTTCCAACAAAATTCCCACTAGAGATGATGAATTAATGATAAATGCTTACCCTTCTCCTAAAGTTGGTCTTACCCATAAGCATCCCTTAGAGAAAGAAGATGAAATAATAAGCAATTTCCTTAATTCTCTCTCCCCTAAAGATCATATTTTGAGGAAAGAGGATGAGTTTAACACATCTATTGATGCTCTCCCTCCTAAGGATGAGGAATTAATAAACAATGTTATCTCCTCTCCCGAAATTGACAATACTTCAAACATTCCTTTCAACAACCTCACTATTTGGGATGAACCATTAGAAGAAGGTATAGATTATTCTCTACCCCTAGCCAGAGGGGATGAAATCAAGATTGGAAACTCCCTTGATAGTTTCTCCCCTTCCTTGAATCTCAATTATTCTCCCTCTAAAAATAAAGCATCTCCCTCTCCTCAACTTGGTTTTACTCATAAGGAAACCCTAGTTCAAAGCAAGATGGTTAACATTTCTTTCAAAGATCTCCCTCTCAAAAGGGAGACTTTAGAGAGTAGTGTTGATCCTTCTCCTAGAGAGTTTATTCCCCATGTAGATCCTGTGATGATAAAGGATGATATGACCTTTCCTAGTATTACTCTTCCTACTAGAACATCAATGCCTATCCCTTGTCTCTCTCCTAAAATTGATTTGATCCGTGATAAGATTTTAGTGCAAGAGAAGACTATCAATAATTCTTCCAACACTTTTGTTCATTCCTCTAAACCATCCTCAATCAATTTGATACATGTGAATGAAACACCTAACAAACCTCTCTTCACTGTCCAAGGTGCTTGTCCTTCTCAAAATTCTCAACCTTTAAATAAGCCTATCTTAGTGGTTCAAGGTGGTTATGCTAATGATTCTTTTTGCACGCCTAAGACACCTATTATTACTGTGCAAGGAGGTTATTCTACTAAGAGCCCTTATGAGTATGCTAAGCAACTGACTAGAGAGAGTTATCATGCAGTTGCCCATACCTATAACACAAGAAACAATACGCAACCTAATCCCCCTCCAGTTATCCCCACTTCGCTTCCTCCTTCCCAACCTATTCTTCCTCAAGCTCCTCATATTTCACAAATGCTTAGTAAGGACTATGATCTCATAGAACAACTTAAAACTACCCCTGCTAAGATATCCCTTTGGGATTTGATCCAAACTTCTTCTGCTCATCATGGAATGTTACAAGATGCCTTGAAAGATTTGAATGTTCCTCCGCCTAATACATCTAGTAATATAGTATCTTTGGTTAACTCTATGATGAATCCTAAAGCTCAAATTGTGTTTACCCAAGATGAGTTGCCTACTAGTGAAATTCAACAACAATATGATCCCTTGATGATTGTGGTTATCATAAATGACACTGCTATAAGATGAACACTGGTAGATAATGGCTCTGGCCTTAATGTGTGTAGCATTAATCTATTGCATAAGATGAATGTGGATACATCCCTTATTGAGCCTGACTCTCATCCCATTCGAGGCTTTGATAATGTGGCTAAGTCCTCATTAGGTATTATCACCTTACCCGTCACAGTGGGACCTGTTACTTTACCTACTCCTATCCATGTTATGTCGGGAAATCTAACATACAACTTGTTATTAGGGAGGCCTTGGATTCACAGTATGCAAGTTGTCCCCTCTACATTGCATAGACAAGTTAAATTTATTTATAACAATAAGACATATACATTGATAGGTGATACTAATCTTCAGGCTTGTTTGCAAACATCTACTTCCAAAGGGAGTTCTTCTAAATCTTACTCTTCTAATGATGACTCTTTAAACAAGATACCTATGGACAAATCATCATCCTCTGATAGTCAAAATTCTTTGGATAAGTCTGAAGTTCCTAAAGAAAATTCTTCTCAACTTGAATCTACACATGAAAAGGCTTTTGATCCTGAGAAGGTTCTCGCAGAAGACGATTGGGGATCCCTTGATTTTAATCCCACCTTTGTAGGTGAATATAGGGTTCCTCCTAGAGATCTTAAAGTTAAAAAGAAGGAAGACACTAAAAATCAATCAATCTCACCTGAGCTTATGAGCAATAATTTTGTGGCCGCTTCTCAAACTTCTTCTCCTCACACCTCTAATTATGAAGAGCTTGATTCTTTGTCTTATGAAAAACCACCTTCTCTTCCTAAAATGGCTGATCGTTATGGTCGTGGTTTTCGCATTTTTGCTAAGCATGGGTATCATGGAAATGGTTGTGGTGCTCATGAACAAGGGATGAAAGTTCCTCTAGAGACTAATTTTCACAATTATGCCTTTGGACTCGGCTATAATCCCTGCAAACGTACCAAAGCATCTAAAAGACCATCTCTCAATGTAAATGCTATATTTAGTAGTGATGATGATCTCACTTCAACTAAATCATCTTCTACTTCTATCAACTTTCAGTCCCCTCATAAGGAAATCTTGGCAATGAACAAATCTCTTTATGAATCCCCTCAAATTTCTAAATCCACTTATGAATCTTTATCTCCTATTCATCATAAAGTCCTTTCCTCTAGGGATAAGGCTCTAATAAATTACACTCATCCCTCTTCTAAGATTTCATGTGACTTTTCTTCTTCAATTTTTATCCGTTTATACATGTTTTTGATCTCACTTATAGTTGAGCATTTAACATGTCATATTCAAATACCTCATTTAGTCTATCATGTCTTTAAATAACATTAATGGCTATTATGTTGCTCATCATTATGTGACATTGGTAGCTCATTTACTGGGGGCTCATTGTCATTCATGATGGTACAATTTAAGTGCAATCATATTTTTTGAAGCAACATAATAGCCTAATTTTCTTGTTCCTATGGGGACAAGAGTGATTTCATACATCTCTTCTTTTGCTTATGTCCAAATCTCTCCCTAGAAGATTGTGTAATTCCTTCTCATTGTCCTTATCCTTGGGAGGCAATGATCTTTCCTCATTTTTATCTAAGGATCCACTTTTTCCTATTTTGTGGATGGTGTGGACTTTATTTTATGCCTTGTATGCATTTGTTGTTGTTTTTTCAAGGATTCTCTCTTACAAGAGGTGTAAGTCCTTGACTACAACCTCTTTTGCACTTGGTAAAATACATCCATGATGAATTCACTCTCCTAATTGGGTTAAAAAGAGCGTCATCCTTCATTAAGAATCACTTTCACCTCACAAAAGAAGGAAGTATTGCATTCTTATTCTCTTCTTTGTCTTATTCTAGAAGATGTTATATTTGTCTAAGACAATTCCTCTCGAGGATAGGTGTCTTTTGTACAAAGATCTCTTCTCCTCTAAGGATCTCCTTTACACATACTACAAGATATCCCTTTTCAGCTATCTTATCCTTGCTTAAAGAGTGCAAAACTCTCTTGCTTGGATCTATAACATTGTTGCATTTTTGGGGTATCTTCTTTTGTGATGAAGGTAGTTATCCTTGTTCTAATTTTCTTATGACATAAACATTACACTTTTTGAGCAATGGGTCATTCTTGGAACTAGAGCAAAGACTCTTAGAGTGAGATGTCACACTTTTTGACTATACATATACAGGTTGTAGCATACTCGGGCATAGACTCCTATGAGGTGCTTCTAACCCTTACACACACATGCACGAGGTTGAGTGGAACTAGCGGCATAAGGCTAGACTTTCTCACTCCCCTCCCTTACATGGATCACCTAGATAGACTCTATGGGCTAGTTTTCCATGTTCTTTTCCCATGGATCACCTAGACAAGATCTAGGGGCGAGAAGTCCATGTTTTCTCTCTCACTATTCTTTTTATGGATCACCAATGTGTGTATTCATGCTTTTTTTCCTTTCTTTTCTTCTCTTTGCATTTTGTTTCCATTTACATCCTTCATCTTGTGTTAGAGAACTCTCAAATCCTCACACTCTTTGTTGTGTTGGAATTGAGATTTGGTCCTCTTTCTTACCAAATGATTCTCCATTAGTTTTTGATCTCATATCAAATCTTCTTATGAGCATTTGTCATCAATATTTTTTAACAATTCGAAGTGGTAAACATGATACCCTGTTTCAACTCACTAAAATTAGCAAGCTGAAACAGGGGGGGGCATATAGCTACCCTCGAATTTTCATCACCTTCCTTAGTAAGCATTAGGTGATTTTGTGATCTAACGTGTGTTTTGTAGGGTGCGGTTCCTAACTGTGTACTACAGATACTGCTGGGGGCTTCGTTCGACAAACTTATGGATATATCCTTTTTCAAATAATGTTTACTTTTCTGTACTTTAGCTTCCATATGCACGTAGTGTTCATATGACCGCTAAAGTGGGGGCTAAATGTAGCATCGTAAATTGTACACACTTGCTAGGGTGGTACAATTTCACACCTAGTTTAGCACCCGCCTTGGCGCATTTTGCATCTTGCATTGCATTTCACCTTTAGCACTTAATTAATTAAATTAATTAGGTCTAAGGTTCTATTTTATCATCTCCCACATCATAAAGTTGGGCCCTTTCATTAAAGTGTGCCCTTTTCATTTTATTCCTCCTATACATCATTTAATCAAAAACCCTAATTAGGTCCTATTTCGAACTTGGGGGCTTGATTTCGGGGGTCAAAACATCTCAAAATCACCTGTAACTTCGGGATTCTCTTTAAAATCATCATATCCGACGGCCCTGAAAATTTGGTGAAAAGTTGTCGGGACCATGGCGCCCGGAGAGGACCATGGCGCTCGGAGTGCACATGGTCCTGAACATTTTTCCTGAAATTTTAGGAGCGCGATCCAATCATAAAATAAAGCTTAACCCCAAGAAATTGGTGGGATATTCAATCGCTAGGTCGGCCAAAAGTTGAAATTAAGACCTAGGGTTTCATATATAAGAGCTCTCTTTCTTCATTTGAAAGGATGGGAATTTTGGCTTTCGAGGACCTTCTATGCAGCGAAAGAGCAGATCTTTGAAGACTTCAATAACATTCAACATCCATCCATCAAGCATTCATCAATTTCATTCCTTTAGGGCTTGGGAGACATTGAAGAGCAATAGGAGATTACCGACTGAAGATTGGCTTGTACTCCTCCCTTGAGGGTTGGGTATGATTTCATGTTGTTTTCATGTCTTTGCATAAGCTTCAATATATCCTTTATTCATGCTTTAGATCACTTTGCATCTTGATTTAGAGCACTTACATTATCATTTACAAGCAATTAGGGTTTACTTTCTAGGTTGCTCTAGTTTGCTTTCTTGCATTTAAGGACCTTGCACACACACTAGGTCTGCACACACAATACATTTTACAATACAACTTGGCTATTCGTGGAGGTGGAAATCACCGAAATGGGGGTTTGACTAAGGCAAAACCTTATAGAGCCACCCACCACACCTTTTCAGATATAAGTGTAGGTTTCAGAATTCGGACGACGCCGCAAGTTACAGATCCGGAAGAAGCAGACGGAGACCAAACTTCACACCAAATCTCAGAGCAAAAGACCAGGATAGGGGCGTGGGGTGCCCTGGTCCTGCCAGGACAGGGGCGCTGGGTGCCCCGGTCCCTGGGATAGGGGCGCTGGGTGCCCTGGTCCTTCTGACAGTAGTTTTCAGCATTTTTGACAGCTTTGCAAAACAGCAGTTTCCAGAGCAGTGTCAGGGGCAGAATCAGGACAGTGGTGCCCGCGCCCCCGTCCCGAACATTTTCAGTCAGATTTAAACTCCGGGTATGCATTTACATTCTTGTCTTGTCCTTGTGTTTACAGCTTTCCATTATTTAAGTTCAATTCTGCAATCTTGTTATTAGTTCATACTTGCACTCTGGGGTTAGGGATTGAACTTGCATCATTTCATCTTTCAATTGCAACAAAGGAATAGAAATCCTAATAGGTAGCCCATGGCTCTCTCTTCCACAAGAAGAAGTAGCCAATTGTGTGATACCTCTAGGCTCTTTCGTATTCCACAAGTGTGTGGTTGAAAGTGAGATTAGGGCATGTTTGCTTAGTGTCACTTTTTCTCCCACACAGTAAGCAACCGAATGTTACTAGGTTTGATGATTATTGTTACAATTGCAATAAGTATGGTCACACATCTAAGCAATGTAGATCAAAGTCTGTTAAAAATTATCAGAAGGCAAAACTCAAGGGGTTTTGCAAAAATTGCAATACATATGGACACAATACCAAGAAATGTTGGTTTAAGAAGAAAAACTATATGTGGACTGCACACCGAGAAAATACTAGGAGCTACCGAAATCAACAATATAATTCAGTACCATGGGATTACAATACAAGAATTTGGTGTGAATATCGTAGAAGATATAGACATATAAGTGTAAACTGTATGATAAGGTTTGGAAGGAATACCTGGAGATCATGGAGAAGTCTAGGAATGGCATGTTTTCATTGTCACAAAGTTGGAAACTTGGCTAAAGACAGCAAAGACCAATCGAGAGAAGATACTGAGGAGATAAAGAGAAAATTGCAGAAATTTTAGAAAAAGAAGGAAATTGTGTCAACCAATGAAGGAAGCACCTTACCTACCAAGTTAGGTGCATCTACTTCAAATTAATCAATAAAGGTATAAAGGGTTTGCATTCTCACAAAGGTTAGATCTTAATAGTTACTATATATTCACGCACTTAATTCCAAAATCTACATAGCTAAGATGCATTAGTAAGTTTGAAAAAGTATCTAGTCTTTTGAATTACTAGAGTGTAGCGTCGTAAATTGTACGCACTTGCTAGGGTGGTACAATTTCACACCTAGTTTAGCACCCGCCTTGGTCATTTTGCATTTTGCATTGCATTTCCCCTTTAGCACTTAATTAATCAAATTAATTAGGTCTAAGGTTCTATTTCATCATCTTCCACATCATAAAGTTGGGCCCTTTCATTAAAGTGTGCCCTTTTCATTTTATTCCTCCTATACATCATTTAATCAAAAACCCTAATTAGGCCCTATTTCGAACTTGGGGGCTTGGTTTCGAGGGTCAAAACATCTCGAAATCACCTCTAACTTCGGGATTCTCTCTAAAATCATCATATCCGACGGCCCTGAAAATTTGGTGAAAAGTTGTCGGGACCATGGCGCCCGGTGCACATGGTCCCAGACATTTTTCCCGAATTTTTGGGAGCATGATCCAATCATAAAATAAAGCTTAACCCCAAGAAATTGGCGGGATATTCAATCTCTAGGTCGGCCAAAAGATGAAATTAAGACCTAGGGTTTCATACATAAGAGCTCTCTTTCTTCATTTGAAATGATCCGATTTTTGGCTTTCAAGGACCTTCTATGCAGCGAAAGAGCAGATCTTTGAAGACTTCAACAACATTCAACATCCTTCTATCAAGCATTTATCAATTTCATTCATCCATTTAGGGCTTGGAAGACATTGAAGAACAATAGGAGATTACCGACTGAAGATTGGCTTGTACTCCTCCCTTGAGGGTTGGGTATGATTTCATGTTGTTTTCATGTCTTTGCATAAGCTTCAATATATCCTTTATTCATGCTTTGGATCACTTTGCATCTTGATTTAGAGCATTTACATTATCATTTACAAGCAATTAGGGTTTACTTTCTAGGTTGCTCTAGTTTGCTTTCTTGCATTTTAGGACCTTGCACACACACTAGGTCTGCACACACAATACATTTTACAATACAACTTGGCTATTCGTGGAGGTGGAAATCACCGAAGTGGGGGTTTGACTAAGGCAAAACCCTATATAGCCGCCCAAACACCTTTTCAGATATAAGTGCAGGTTTCGGGACTCGGACGACGCCGCAGGTTGCAGATCCGGAAGAAGCAGACGGAAAAAGACCTTCCCACCAAATTTCAAAGCAAAAGACTAGGACAGGGGCATGGAGCGCCCTGGTCCTACCAGGACAGGGGCACTGGGTGCCCTGGTCCCTGGGACAGGGGTGCTGGGTGCCCTGGTCCTCCTGACAGACAGCATTTTCAGCATTTTGACAGCTTTTCCAGAGTGCAAAACAACAGTTTCCGGAGCAGTTTCAGGGGCAGAATCAGGACAGTGGCGCCCGTGCCCCCGTCCCGAACATTTTCAGTCAGATTTTAACTCCGAGTACGCATTTACATTCTTGTCTTATCCTTGTGTTTACAGCTTTCCATCATTTAAGTTCAATTCTGTAATCTTGTTATTAGTTCATACTTGCACTTTGGGGTTAGGGATTGAACTTGCATTATTTTATCTTTCAATTACAACAAGGGAATAGAAATCCTAATAGGTAGCCCGTGGCTCTCTCTTCCACAAGAAGAAGTAGCCAATTGTGTGATACCTCTAGGCTCTTTCGTATTCCGCAAATGTGTGATTGAAAGTGAGATTAGGGCATGTTTGCTTAGTGTCACTTTTTCTCCCACACATTTTGGTGAACCCGACGTGAATTCCAATCTTCTCTAATTCTGATTTATGTTTTCAAATTTGAGTGTTTATGCTATTTCAAATTTAAATTTGTATTCACAAGTTTCAATTTCTTGCAAGATTCAAAAATTTAGAGGAAATTTTTGCTAAAACCCTAATTTTTTCAATTCAAAGTTGAACTTGTGGATAGCTTAATTGGGATCAATCATTTCAAATCTGATTTAGGAACTCATTTGAATCATAAATTTCATTTTCTAAATCTACATTCTAAGTGCTTGCATTGGTTAAAATTAAATATTTCCTTCTATTTTGCATGTGTTATTATTTGAAAGAGGAAAATTGTTGTCATGATGCATTCATCTCATAGATGTGATAATGGGTTAGCTTCCCTTGTTTCAATTTTTCCTTCTCCTAAGGAACCTCCCCCGATCTATAACAACATTTTAGTGCCTAAAAGAGTTGCTACCAATCCCTTTGAGACTCTCCCATGCTCTAAGGATGAAGTCTTTAAGAGTGATCTTGACAATTCTCCTAAAATGTGCCCTTCCTATTTAGCTATCCTAGAGGAAGAGAATGATATCATAAACACCTTTCTTAATGTTACTTCACCTTCCCTCCATGATGCCTCTCTAAGTGAAAAGGTATTGATGGACATTGAATTATTTTCTCCTAAAGTTGGTCCTTCCAATGGGGGCATGTTAGTTCAACAAGAGGTTATGAACACTTCTTTCAAAGATCTCCTTCCTAAGCATGAATCTTTGGAGAAATATGTTCATGTTCCTCCTAAAAAACACTCCCTTCATGAGGATCCTTTTGTGCAAGAAGATGACATTATCCCTACATTTCCTATTGATGGCATTTCCTTTTCTAACAAAATTCCCACTAGAGATGATGAATTAATGATAAATGCTTACCCTTCTCCTAAAGTTTGTCTTACCCATAAGCATCCCTTAGAGAAAGAAGATGAAATAATAAGCACTTTCCTTAATTCTCTCTCCCCTAAAGATCATATTGAACATATTTTGAGGAAAGAGGATGAGTTTAACACATCTATTGATGCTCTCCCTTCTAAGGATGAGGAATTAATAAACAATGTTATCTCCTCTCCCAAAATTGACAATACTTCAAACATTCCTTTCAACAACCTCACTATTTGGGATGAACCATTAGAAGAAGGTGTAGATTATTCTCTCTCCCTTGATAGTTTCTCACCTTCCTTGAATATCGATTATTCTCCCTCTAAAAAAGCATCTCCCTCTCCTCAACTTGGTTCTACTCATAAGGATACCCTAGTTCAAAGCAAGATGGTTAACATCTCTTTCAAAGATCTCCCTCTCAAAAGTGAGACTTTAGAGAGTAATGTTGATCCTTCTCCTAGAGAGTTTATTCCCCATGTAGATCCTTTGATGATAGAGGATGATATGACCTTTCCTAGTATTACTCTCCCTACTAGAACATCAATGCCTATTCCTTGTCTCTCTCCTAAAATTGATTTAATCCATGATAAGATTTTAGTGCAAGAGAAGACTATCAACAATTCTTCAAACACTTTTGTTCATTCATCTAAACCATCCTCAATCAATTTGATACATGTGAATGAAACACCTAACAAACCTCTCTTCACTGTCCAAGGTGCTTGTCCTTCTCAAAATTCTCAACCTTTAAATAAGCCTATCTTAGTGGTTCAAGGTGGTTATGCTAATGATTCTTTTTGCACTCCTAAGAAACCTATTATTACTGTGCAAGGAGGTTATTCTTCTAAGAGCCCTTATGAGTATGCTAAGCAATTGACTAGAGAGAGTTATCATGCGGTTGCTCATACCTATAACACAAGAAACAATAGGCAACCTAATCCTCCTCCAGTTATCCCAACTTCACTTCCTCCTTCTCAACCAATTCTTCCACACGCTCCACGTATTTCACAAGTTCTTGGTAAGGAATATGATCTCATAGAACAACTTAAAGCTACCCCTGCTAAGATATCCCTTTGGGATTTGATCCAAACTTCTTCCGCACATCATGGAATGTTACAAGATGCCTTGAAAGATTTGAATGTTCCTCCACCGAATACATCTAGTAATATAGCATCTTTAGTTAACTCTGTGATGAATCCTAAAGCTCAAATTGTGTTTACCCAAGATGAGTTGCCTACTAGTGAAATTCAACAACAATATGATCCCTTGATGATTGTGGTTATCATAAATGACACGGCTATAAGACAAACACTAGTAGATAATGGCTCTGGCCTTAATGTATGTAGCATTAATCTATTGCATAAGATGAATGTGGATACATCCCTTATTGAGCCTGACTCTCGTCCCATTCGAGGCTTTGATAATGTGGCTAAGTCTTCATTAGGTATTATCACCTTACCCATCACAGTGGGACCTGTTACTTTGCCTACTCCTATCCATTTTATGTCGGGAAATCTATCATACAACTTGTTATTAGGGAGACCTTGGATTCACAGTATGCAAGCTATCCCCTCTACATTGCATAGACAAGTTAAATTTATTTATAACAATAAGACATATACCTTGATAGGTGATACTAAACTTCAGTCTTGTTTGCAAACATCTACTTCCAAAGGGAGTTCTTCTAAACCTTCCTCTTCTAGTGATGACTCTTTAAACAAGATACCTATGGATGAATCATTACCCTCTGATAATCAAAATTCTTTGGATGAGCCTAAAGCTCCTGAAGAAGATCCTTCTCGACTTGAATCTACACATGAAAAGGCTTTTGATCCTGAAAAGGTTCTCGCAGAAGACGATTGGGGATCTCTTGACTTTAATCCCACCTTTGTAGGTGAGTATAGGGTTCCTCCTAGAGTGCTTAAAGTTAAAGAGAAGGAAGAAACTAGAGATCAATCAGTCTTACCTGAACCTATGAGCAATAATTTTGTGGCCACCTCTCAAACTTCTTCTCCTCACACCTCTAATTATGAAGAGTTTGATTCTTTGTCTTATGAAAAACCACCCTCTATTCCTGAAATGGCTGATCGTTATGGTCGTGGTTTTCGCATTTTTGCTAAGCATGGGTATCATGGAAATGGTTGTGGTGCTCATGAACAAGGGATAAAAGTTCCTCTAGAGACTAATTTTCACAATTATGCCTTTGGACTTGGCTATAATCCCTGCAAACACACTAAAGCATCTAAAAGACCATCTCTCAATGTGAATGCTATATTTAGTAGTGATGATGATCTCACTTCAACTAAATCATCCTCTACTTCTATCAACTCTCATTCCCCTCATAAGGAAATCTTGGCGATGAACAAGTCTCTTTATGACTCCCCTCAAATTTCTAAATCCACTTATGAATCTTTATCTCCTATTCATCATAAAGTCCTTTCCTCTAGGGATAAGGCTCTAATAAATTACACTCATCCCTCTTCTAAGATTTCATGTGACTTTTCTTCTTCAATTTTTATCATTTTATACATGTTTTTGATCTCACTTATAGTTGAGCATTTAACATGTCATATTCAAATACCTCATTTAGTCTATCATGTCTTTAAATAACATTAATGGCTATTATGTTGCTCATCATTATGTGACATTGGTAGCTCATTTACTGGGGGCTCATTGTCATTCATGATGGTACAATTTCAAGTGCAATCATATTTTTTTGAAGCAACATAATAGCCTAATTTTTCTATGTTATCTCTTGTTCCTATGGGGGCAAGAGTGATTTCATACATCTCTTCTTTTGCTTATGTCCAAATCTCTCCCTAGAAGATTGTGTAAGTCCTTCTCATTGAGGCAATGATCTTTCCTTATTTTTATCTAAGGATCCACTTTTTCCTATTTTGTGGATGGTGTGAAGTTTATTACGTCATGTTATTCCTTGTATGCATTTGTTGTTGTTTGTTCAAGGATTCTCTCTTACAAGAGGTGTAAGTCCTTGTCTACAACCTCTTTTTCACTTGGTAAAATACATCCATAATGAATTCACTCTCCCAATTGGGTTAAAAGGAGCATCATCCTTTATTAAGAATCACTTTCACCTCGCAAAAGAAGGAAGTATTGCATTCTTATTCTCTGCTTTGTCTTATTCTAGGAGATGTTATATTTGTCTAAGACAATTCCTCTTGGGGATAGGTGTCTTTTGTACAAAGATCTCTTCTCCTCTAAGGATCTCCTTTACACATACTACAAGATATCCCTTTTCAACTATCTTATCCTTGCTTAAAGAGTGCAAAACTCTCTTGCTTGGATCTATGACATTGTTGCATTTTTGGGGTATCTTCTTTTGTGATGAAGGTAGGTATCCTTGTTCTACTTTGCTTATGATATAAACATTACACTTTTTGAGCAATGGGTCATTCTCGGAACCAGAGCACAGACTCTTAGAGCGAGATGTCTCCATTTTTCTTTTATGCAAGGTGATTATTCTCAGAACCAGAGCACAGACTCTTAGAGCGAGATGTCACGCTTTTGTTCTATACATATACAGGTTGTAGCATACTCGGGCATAGACTCGTATGAGGTGCTTCTAACCTCACTTACACACACATGCACGAGGTTGAGTGGAACTAGCAGCATAAGGCTAGACTTTCTCACTCTCCTCCCTTACATGGATCACCTAGACAGACTCTAGGGGCTAGTTTTCCATGTCCTTTTTTTCCATGGATCACCTAGACAAGATCTAGGGGTGAGAAGTCCATGTTTTCTCTCTCACTATTCTTCTCATGGATCACCAATGTGTGTATTCATGCTTTTTTCCTTTCTTTTCTTCTCTTTGCATTTTGTTTCCATTTACATCCTTCATCTTGTGTTAGAGACCTCTCAAATCCTCACACTCTTTGTTGTGTTGGAATTGAGATTTAGTCCTCTTTCTTACCAAATGATTATCCATTAGTTTTTGATCTCATATCAAATCTTCTTGTGAGCATTTGTCATCAATATTCTTTAACAATTCGAAGTGGTAAACATGATACCCTGTTTCAACTCACTAAAATTAGCAAGCCGAAACAGGGGGGGGCATATAGCTACCCTCGAATTTTCATCACCTTCCTTAGTAAGAATTAGGTGATTTTGTGATCTAACGTGTGTTTTGTAGGGTGCGGTTCCTAACTGTGTACTGCAGATACCGCTGGGGGCTTCGTTCGACAAACTTATGGATATATCCTTTTTCAAATAATGTTTACTTTTCTGTACTTTAGCTTGCATATGCACGTAGTGTTCATATGACCGCTAAAGTGGGGGCTAAATGTAGGGTCGTAAATTATACGCACTTGCTAGGGTGGTACAATTTCACACCTAGTTTAGCACCCGCCTTGGTCATTTTGCATTTTGCATTGCATTTCCCCTTTAGCACTTAATTAATCAAATTAATTAGGTCTAAGGTTCTATTTCATCATCTTCCACATCATAAAGTTGGGCCCTTTCATTAAAGTGTGCCCTTTTCATTTTATTCCTCCTATACATCATTTAATCAAAAACCCTAATTAGGCCCTATTTCGAACTTGGGGGCTTGGTTTCGAGGGTCAAAACATCTTGAAATCACCTCTAACTTCGGGATTCTCTCTAAAATCATCATATCCGACGGCCCTGAAAATTTGGTGAAAAGTTGTCGGGACCGTGGCGCCTGGTGCACATGGTCCCAGACATTTTTCCTGAATTTTTGGGAGCACGATCCAGTCATAAAATAAAGCTTAACCCCAAGAAATTGGCGGGATATTCAATCTCTAGGTCGGCCAAAAGACGAAATTAAGACCTAGGGTTTCATACATAAGAGCTCTCTTTCTTCATTTGAAATGATCCAATTTTTGGCTTTCAAGGACCTTCTATGCAGCGAAAGAGCAGATCTTTGAAGACTTCAACAACATTCAACATCCTTCTATCAAGCATTTATCAATTTCATTCATCCATTTAGGGCTTGGAAGACATTGAAGAACAATAGGAGATTACCGACTGAAGATTGGCTTGTACTCCTCCCTTGAGGGTTGGGTATGATTTCATGTTGTTTTCATGTCTTTGCATAAGCTTCAATATATCCTTTATTCATGCTTTGGATCACTTTGCATCTTGATTTAGAGCATTTACATTATCATTTACAAGCAATTAGGGTTTACTTTCTAGGTTGCTCTAGTTTGCTTTCTTGCATTTTAGGACCTTGCACACACACTAGGTCTACACACACAATACATTTTACAATACAACTTGGCTATTCGTGGAGGTGGAAATCATCGAAGCGGGGGTTTGACTAAGGCAAAACCCTATATAGCCGCCCAAACACCGTTTCAGATATAAGTGCAGGTTTCGGGACTCGGACGACGTCGCAGGTTGCAGATCCGGAAGAAGCAGACGGAAACAGACCTTCCCACCAAATTTCAAAGCAAAAGACCAGGACAGGGGCGCTAGGTGCCCTGGTCCTCCTGACAGACAGCATTTTCAGCATTTTGACAGCTTTTCCAGAGTGCAAAACAGCAGTTTCCGGAGCAGTTTCAGGGGCAGAATCAGGACAGTGGCACCTGCGCCCCCGTCCTGAACATTTTCAGTCAGATTTTAACTCTGGGTACGCATTTACATTCTTGTCTTATCCTTGTGTTTACAGCTTTCCATCATTTAAGTTCAATTCTGTAATCTTGTTATTAGTTCATACTTGCACTTTGGGGTTAGGGATTGAACTTGCATTATTTTATCTTTCAATTACAACAAGGGAATAGAAATCCTAATAGGTAGCCTGTGGCTCTCTCTTCCCCAAGAAGAAGTAGCCAATTGTGTGATACCTCTAGGCTCTTTCGTATTCCGCAAATGTGTGATTGAAAGTGAGATTAGGGCATGTTTGCTTAGTGTCACTTTTTCACCCACACATAGAGAAGTCGGCAAATGTACTAAACCTTTCTAGTTGGCAAATCTTATAAGAGAGATAGTTGGTTTAGTGGAATCGAGTGCATTTAATGCCTATTACACCTAACCGCACATATTCTGATAAGGTCATAAGGAGGTATTTAAAGTATATTGCACAGTCATTTTTCACTTACCAGTTTTCAAAGTGTAGAGCAGAGCGAATCAAAAGGTGATCAAATAGTTCTAAGAGATAATTCAAGGTATTTAGGATAACCTAAATCACATTTTCAAGCAGTGAACCGATCAAGTCAAAGTTGTGAATATTTGCAAAGTGTTTACTAAGTTGGAAGCATTTTTCTGGTTATTTGGAACCCTAAGATATTTCGTAAGTAGAATCTCAAGTGTGATATGGCTCCCAAGATACAGAAACCTGTTAAAGTAGAAAGCATTGAGAAGCCTACACTGAAATACACCTTACCTCCAAAAGTGGCATCTGAGACCGATGATAAAACTGCATTCTCACTTATTTTGGATAACATTCTATTGATTGAAGATGTTAGATTTTATACCAAGTTCCCAGTTGATGAGCTAGGTCACGTTGAGATTAAGGATATGTATGATAAATTGTGCATCGATGGAAACCTAGATAGCAAATTTGAACACATAAAAGTTAAGGGTTTGATTGAAGCCCTAACCTATCCTCAATTCTTCAAACCCCAATGGGTCAAATTTGTCTTGAGTCATGTACATGATGATTTTATGTGGGTAGAGGACCAACCTTTCAAGATCACCAAGGAGATTATTCACATAATAACTGGATACCCTATATTTGACCATGCCCGAGCACAAAAGATGATTTCACAGAAGGAACTCATAACATTAACAGGTGTTGAGTCTGATAGCAGAGGTCTTAAGTTGAACAATTTGACTGATGCAAAACTTAATTTTTCTATTAGAGTTATTGGTTATTGTTTCTTCTAGTCGGCAAGAGAAAATAGTGTACCATGTGCAGCTATAGATTTGGCCTATAAAATTGTTAAAAAGGGTATGCAAATTGATTTATGTGAAGTACTATTGAAGAAACTTTCTAAAAATCTCAATACAACAAGGAAACCGAAGAAGAATAATACTGCAAACACACTAAAGTTTGGGTCACTCTTAGTGTGCATCTTCTTCTATTTTCAGATATTCTTTCCATCTATCGGTAACATCGTTTAGGAATTACACCGATCTATCACCCATAAAATAAACGAGTTCATCAATCAGCTAGGTGATAATTTCAACATGATAATGGATGATTATTTCAATAAATTTCAGGAAAATATGCATAATAGGTATAAGATTCCACCTCAGCTAGTAGATAAGTACAAGGATAATATTTGTTTTGAATTAGACATAAACTACTGTTATGTCAATGCAGTAGAACCCTGGACTCAATCATTACCACCTATGGGTTATGAGATAGATTTTGACATTGCTCAACAACAGATATATGCCTTTCTATCACTTCCAAGGGAAGCTACCGAGAAAAGGTATGGAACCTATAAAGAGGTGAAAGAAAAAGTAAAACTGATCATTTTGTACCGAAGGCTACTAGAAAAGCCACCAGAATGATCATATATTTAACTGAAAAGTTTAAAGAAGGTTGTACCTCAACACCTACTAAGACAACAAGTAGTCAACTTTCAATCGAGGAAGAATCTGAAGCTCAAGAAGCAGCAATTACACTAAGCACCGAGATGCCAAAGGGCAAAATTTTGAAAAGAAAGAAACAGGATACATCCAAGGTATCACCGACCCCACCAGTCAAGCGACTAAACACTAGATCATCTACTGTGTTACCCAGTAAGAAGCAGAAGAATGTAGAAATGCCTAAGGTTACAAAAACTGACAGAAAGAAGCCCAGAAGACTAATTTTGAATAAAGAGGCTAGTGACACAAAGTCAGAGGATGCAAATAAACTTCAAATAGTAAAAAGCACAAAGGAAGATGTACATAGTGTTGACAACTTTTGTGCAAAATTGAAGGAATATGGTGGATTTGGGTCATTCAAATATGTAAAATAGGATTCAATAACTGATGAAGAGAAGAGGCGAATAGAAGACACTGCAATTTGTACACTTCTTAAGTTCTGAGTAGTTCCATTGGAAGTAATTGGTTTTCTTCCAAAAGCATTGTACTCACACATTGATAATAGATGGAAATATGCTATGGACTTGGAGAAGCAATTGAGAGAAAGAGTTTTGGTACATCTCTTTCTAGATATGTTGGTAGATGACATAAGAGAACATTTAAAAAACTACCAGACAAATTTTCAAGTAAAACAAAGAGCCTTAAAAATGATGAATGACCTATATCTTGAAGTTGAAGATGAAATTAAAGAGAAATGGAAGAAAATATTCAAGATGAAGAGTCAAAAGGTGAAGTAGACATTTTTGACATCACCAAGCAAGATCCTGCTACTACTATTCAGATAGATGAGGATGTAACTACCACTGGAGCATAGGAAGGAGAGATGATAGAAGGAACCGCCTATGCCAAATTGGTGTCAAGTGAATTAGTTTTGGAATAGGTTAAGTCTTATCCTCCAATCACCTCACAAGTCTTAGCTGAGATACCTCAGGACATAGATCAAGGTACAGAGGGTCAGAAGGTTAAACAAGATGAATCTACCTCTCAGGCCACTTGTGAGAAAAATTCCCAAGTACCATCCAACACTGAGACTGTTGCCACTGAAACTCCAAGAAAGGAAACACCGAAGGATACAAAAGAGGCTACAAGAACAAACAAAAGTGTTTCCCCTACCGAGCAACATATCAAGGAAGGAAATGTCTCAAAAGCCATTGTACCCATTCAACCAACAATGACATCATCATCAAAAGTGAAGAAGATAAAGAGAAATAGTTTTAAAATAGATCTATCAAAACCTATTGTGCTATCGGATGTTGACATTATAAAATTGAAAGGGCAAGCATTGATATAATTTGGTGAGCTTTGTAAAGCCAAAGTAGAGCAGGAAAGACAGATAGCCATTCAGTAGAAGAATTGAGTACTTCAGAAGGTCAGAATATTATTGACTGACATGATACCTGAAGCTACCATCAATAAAGATGTTGCCATCCATGTGCAACTAGATGAACTACTCACTCAATTGGAGGCATCTAGGGTAGAAGCATCAGAATACCTTAGCAAATTGAAAGAAAAAGAGCTAACTGCAAAGATGATTGAAGAAGTGTAGAAAGCAATTGTTATACGTAAAATTAAGCTTGTTGAATTCATTGTTGAGTTGTCCCCTCAACTCAAGCATATTATTTCTTTTTTCCAGAAGTTATGCATATTTTAATTCTTCATTAAGGATATCAAGAATATGACTGAGTCATTGAAAAAGAGATTACCAATCTCTCCATCAAATTGACTATCGAGCCAAATTCTCCTGAGAATTTTTATACAAGGTTACAAACTCTAATGGCTCAATAGTTAGAACTTCAATATGAAGAGCATAAAATAAGGATGGATATCATGACTCTTCAAACATTATTTATTCCCCATTTGTCAGTAGTTCAAGAGTAGATCAACCGAGCTACCCAATTGCCAACTCAAGTTGAGGGAAGCACTTTAGATGGTTTAATCACACTGTCAACTGATACTACAACTCAGATTACCATACTAGAGAGTGTCAAGGCTACCCTAACTAACACTCTTACCGAAGCTCGTACAAAGTATAAATCTATTTTTGATCAGTTGCCCCCACCAAATGGTAACTAGTTTTGATGTTTGTGAAAAAGGGGGAGTGTATGTACCAAGCAGAGTATCTGAGTATACAGATTTTATCATATATACTGAGTGTATAGTTAAAATCAACAAGGGGAGCATGGATCATCAAGAGCATATAGAGTATGGAACATCAAGTTTTGTATAGAATAATGATAAGGGGAGTATGTATTTGAAAAATGTATATACTCATTTCAGATTATTTTGCAAGTATATAGATTTTGTATTATTACTTTGAAAGGAGTTTTGTCAAACATACCAAACTAATGTCAAAAGGGGAGATTGTTGCTATTTACTATGTTGACATTAGTTTTCTGCCAAAGTCATTCTATATACACTAGTCGATTAATACTACCGAATAGTCCAGTCGGTAAACTGATGTTGGTTACAGAAGAAAGACAGTCACCGAGATGATATACACTGAGCTATGAACCAAGACATATACCGAGCTGTCTACCAAGTAAAGTTCATATCTCTACCGAGCAGCATAGAAGGTATACCGATTTAATCTGAACCATGTGAAAACGTGTTACCAAATTCAATGAACTTGGACACACATGTGAAACATGTTACAAGCTTCGAGAAGATGAAACTGTTATTGTATAGGAATTTGGATTTATAGATCTTGTATGATTTTGAGGAAGAATAGCCAATGAAATAATTTCTATGTTTATTCATTTGATAAAACATGTTTTTATGTTCGAAGCACGAACATATCACCATCTCAAAGGTCTATATAAATAGAATGAAATGAGATGATATGATATGTCAATCAAGAAAAGAGATACGAAGGAATGATATAATCAGGAATGAAGAAAGAAGATTGACAGAGATATTTAGAGCTTACCAAGAAGATTTCAGAGAACAGTTTAAGGGATTGGGTATACAGAAGTGGTTACTGAGTTGATTTATCAATTACCCAGGAATGCTATGAGAAAGGTAATTTTATATTGAGCACATAGAGTCTGCTATAACATATCAAATGTGAAGTTGCAAATATTTTGTAAAGATTTGGATTGAAACATTAAGTTGTGTTAGAAACCTTTAACAAGGTAAAAGACTCTAACAAAGTCTATAAATTGTGAAGTCTTTAACCAGGTACAACATTTTGTAAAAGTGTTTGTAAAATCCTTTAGCAAGGTAGATCTAAAGATATTTATACTCCTAACAGGGTAATCTATCATAAATGGCTAAACATGTAGCTCTAACTGAGCAATCTTGATTATTGAAGTAGTGAAGTTGTGGGTGCCATCCCCACCACATTTTTTCTCTCTAACCAAGAGTTTTTGTGTGACCAAAATCTTTGTATTATGGATTAATATTTGGTTGGATGTTATGATGTTATTTTGATTATGTTTCGGTATTATTATTATGAGATCAACAATGCTTAGCTTGTGTTTATCGACAAAATTGTTTTTCAAGAAAAGTTTTGAAGTACTGATTCACCCCTCCCCTCTCAATACATTAGCTTTCCTAAACAAACCTAACAATTAATAGTTACACCAAAGACATTTCTTATCCAAAATGAACAACCTCATTTTCACTATCTATAGTTGATATCATCCCTAAAACAATGCAACACGATTCAATTCATCTACGTCATTCATTGTCATCCCACTGAATTGTGGTCAAATCAGCCAATTGTTATCTTTAATGGATAGAGTGGTGAGCTGTCATCCATATTTTAAAGAAAGATATTATAATTTGTCAGTTACTCACCTTCTGTCATACCATGTAGGATTTTGCCTTTGTAAGGACAGTCTTTTAGCATAATTATAACTTTTGGTAAAGATTAAAATGAGTGAAGAACCAAAAACAAAACAACTAAAAAGAAAACACACAACAAAAGGTTTAACGTGGTTCACCACTAAGTGGCTACGTCCACCAGAAACACAGGGAATTATCTTATTAACCAAATATCCAATACACAATACATTTTTTATGGGTTGCACTCAAATATTTATATAAACATAGCAGATACCAAACGAAGAGTCTGGGGAAGACAAATAGTCATGTTACCATTGGGCTTCATATACCCAACAATCTCGCTTATGAAGGCCAATCGGTACAGCCATGCACTGGCATCCCTACATCCATGTTTGATCTTACATTCGAACAAGACCCAATAAAGATTTTAACATCACCAAAATCTGTTCAAGAAAACTTCGAATGAACCTTCTCCAAATTCTATCAGACTTAATAAAATTTAAAAGCTTCAACTTATTCTATTTGAAAAATAATTTCCTCCTTACTAAGGCAAGGATACTCTACCTCTTCCTTTATGATAGTCATCAATGTTGCCTCCTCCTTGTTTGCATAAAAAAAATTCTTCATAATATTATTTCACAAATCTAGTGTGCTCTCCTCCATCTACAACAATTTGTTTACCTCCTCCATGTGAGGTTGCTCTTTATCCACATTGATATTATCATCAACATCCATCCAATCAGGTTGGTGAGTCTTAATAGATTCTTGTCGAGATAAAACATCTTCCTTCTCTCCCTATGATGCTTGAAACATCTTGGAGTGTGCCCCTTGTTCTCCACCCCTATCAATGGTTGCTTTCTCTTTAAACCAAAAAATCATCTTTTCACTTCTTCATCTAAGTCCATAGGTTCCTATTCTTATATGAAATTATCTGTGCAAAGGATATCATCATCATGGGAGTGCCCCTTTATGTTTTCCAAGGCCATGCCATCTACAAAGCTCTCCAAAGCCACATTTTCTGCCAGGCTTCCTTGCCTTGCTACCTAACTACAATCTGCACCCTCCTCGTCCTGGGAGTCACTAGGAGATTCAACTTGGGTTTCCAATGGCATACACTCTTCCACTCGCAATCTCTTGAGTTCATCCTCTTCAACAACATCCTCTTCTCCAACATCTTTCTGCTAAGAAATTCTAGCATCTATATAGGGACTATCTTTAACTCCAATTGGGGTATCACAACGTTCAACCTTCACCACATGAGTACCAACAATTTCTCAACCATTAACAATTTGGCCAATAAGTCCCAAAGATATCTCAAGGGGAGAGGAAATGGGAATCCCAACATGCTTAATATTATAATTGTATCTGCAACCCCCGTACAGTTTTTGTGCTATGTCTGTACTGGACGACAGTGCATTGCACTGGTGTCCAAGTTTAGTACAATCATCTCAAGGATAGAGACTCAACAGAGTCATCTCATTTGCAATTTATTAGTTAGTTCTTCACATTTATCCCCTACCTCACCTTAACGCCAGTTTGAGTGAGGTAGTGGCAGATCAATTTGTCCTTTGAGATTCATCATCATGGAGGTGACAAATCCTCTCCTCTACATATCCAAATAAAATTAAATAGTTTATAATTAATAAATTTATTTCTATATTATTTAAAGTTTTTGATTGAGATAAATAGGCTTTACAGGGACCCAAAACCCAAATCCATCCAAAAATTAAACTTTGTAATCAGATTCTAACCAACCATTAAACAACAACAAAAACATGGGATTCACCATAGAACATAAAACCATAAAAAAAGACATAAAAAAGATGCACTAGCAAAACAAACTAAGAGAGATATTTCATAAGCTCAACATTATTATTGATCTCTTTATTATTAATATCCTGGAGTTCCTCCATAATGAACCTCAAAATACCTTTTTCGTGATATTTGCTCCTAGTCCTTGTAAAAGGTCCCATGGACGCCTGCACCTCCTAGTTCATCTTATCCATGTTGATGGCTAGGGATCTGTTAGCTCTAATCATTTGCTACTTTTTCATGGAAATCTCCTCATTGACTCGTTTGAGGCCCTCGACACTGTTATGCATGGCTTCCTTGCTAACCTCCACCAAAACCTTAGGTTTACTTTTCAACTTCTCTGTTTGTTTCTTGGTCCTATTGATTTAAGCCTCATATTCAGTGTACATCACCTTAATATCTTTCACAATTTGTTGGGACAACTTTAGGATTTCTTTAGTCTTATCTCGAGATGGAATTGCAGTGAAAGTTCCAATGAGATCCTTAATCCCCTATTTTAGAATATTAATTTCCTCAAAAAACTATGAGAATCACTTCTCTTGATACATCAACTACTTCACAAAAGCTTATCAACCTCCATTTCATCATCTTTGGTCTTATTGGGGTCCACATTGAGGGGGATATCAAGCTTAATTTTATTATCCTCCTTGTCAAGAATCTGGAACCTTTTTTTCAATCTTCTATTTTTTCACATTTTGCGGGCCCAATATGTGGGTCTATGAAACATGGCATTTATTTTTAGTAGCCCATCTAGGTGGGTTTTTTCTGCTACTACTAGTAATAGAAGTGGTCTTCTGCATGTGACCATCATCTCTGAGGGTTTATATTCTAAGTCATCTGACACGTGGACATCATTCCAATCCATAGCCATTCTACCCTCTACATTTTCAAACCCTGTATCTGAAACATCATGTACCTCCAGGCTAGGTAGTTGGACTCAAGCTTTGGTTTATGAAAATTCTACCCTCTTCTACAAGAAATATCATAAATCTGGGCATGTTATCTCTCAATGAAAGGCCCCAACACCCCCACTCCTCAAGCTTAAGGGCTTGATCCTAGGGGAGGACTCAGTGCCAAATGCTCTTATTATCCACCACGACCTTGTTGTGGGGCTATTATCACTCCTACTCCTAGCCCAGACCTACCTCCCTTGGCTGTTGAGGACTTAGTTATAGAAGAATATCCTTTTGCTGAGAGTATCAAAAACCTTCTCCAATTCTCTACAAATATTGTGGAGGAAACCTCTACTCTGGCCAGAATGCATCAGAGCATTTCCTCGATGGTCATCTTTGGTTTCCTTCGTTGATCAACTGGAAGATGGTGAGATTGTGATGGACCCCTCTCTTGTCCCGGAGTCAACTCATTCCCTTTTGGTGGTACCCTCCCTAAATAAGGGCTTATCCTCACTTGGTGCCACTGGTGTGTCTTCTAGTGGTTTCATGACCCCTACTAATGAGGACTGGATTATGCAAAGATGCAAGACCAGGCCTGCTAAGCCTGACATGGGGACAGATCTCAAAGTGGGATGACCATCGCAGAGGCTATCAAGACAAAAGGAAGCAACAAGAGATATTGCCAATGGTAGGAAGAGGACCTTGGAGACATCCATCAAAGGTAAGAAATGAAGGTCCTCTCTTGGAACATGAGCGGCCTAAACAACCCCCAAAAACAATATGCTCTTAGAAAATGCATTTTTGAATATAAAATCATGGTCCTTCTTCTCCAGGAAGTTAAGATGTCTTTGTCCTCCTTCTCCATGGTGGCTAGGAAAATTTGGCCTGGTGCCAAGTTAGTTATTAGTGAGGCTACTGGAGCCTTTGGTGATTTGGTCACCATGTGGGACCCCTCCCATTTTTTTGGTAGTTTTCTCTCCTCCTCGGCCAACCTTTTGGTTTCTAAACTCTCCTCCCCGATGGACTCCTGCATCCTTGTTAATGTTTATGCCCCTAATATCTGATCTGGTAGGTTAATGCTCTGGAATGATATAACTACTCTAATACAAAATAAAGCCAATTATATAACTCCCCTTTGATTCCCTCTGAGAAGTTGGGAGGCCTTCTAGAATACTCTAACATCACGACTAATCTAGCTAACTTCATTAGCAAGAATGGGTTAATGGATGTGGAACTATCAGGGAAAAAATTCACTTGGTCTAATCTTAGGAAGGGAAAGGATCTTATCTAGGTCAAACTTGACAGCTTTCTCATCTTGGGTAACTAGGGAATTGGTCTAGACTTGAAGCTCACTGCCCTCCCCAGAACAGTCTCTGACCATAGCCCCCTTGCTCCTATGGAATACCACTAATGCTGCTACGATGAAGTATCCTTTTTTAATATGAAATTATGTTGAACTCTCATCCAAATTTCAAGGGTTGTATTAAAAGATGGTGGAGCACCAACATATCTGGTACTCCTATGTTCTGGATTTCCTAGAAGCTAGACTTGTTCAAAAGAAATGTTTGGGGCTGGAAGAACTACACCTTTGGGGATATCTTCAAGCAAAAAAGGAGCTCAACAAAAAACTGACCACTATACAAGAACGTATTGATCAAGGTGACTCCCTTGAAGCCACCCATATCGAGGATGCTTCCCTCCATAGAAAATGGAAGGAAAACTCCCACAAAGAGGAACTATAATAGAAACAAAAATCTACAGTTCAATGGTTCAAAGAGGGGGATAAAAATACTACTTTCTTCCATAGATCCACTTCTATTCATAGGCATAGAAACCACATCTCTTTCCTCATGGATTAAAACAATTTGGTAGTCAACGACATTAATAGTTTAACTCATTTGACTACCAATTAATTTGGCACCTTATTTTGGGAGGATGTTGACTGAGGGGACCCTACTGGGGAGGACCTTCTTAACTACCTCCCACCACCCCTCTCAATGGAAGATAACAACCTCATCTTGACCCCTGTCTCTAAGGAGGAAGTCAAGTCTATTGTTTTTGCTATGGGCCCCTTCAAAGCCCAGGTCCTGATGGTTTCCCTCTAACTTTTTTTCAAGATTTTTGGGATGTGGTGGGCGCTAATGTTATTTTGGCTACCAAAGATTTTTTGAGATCAGGAAGGCTCCTCAAAGAAATCAATCATAGCTTCATTTGTCTTGTTCCTAAAACTTAGGAGGCATCTTCTCTCAAGGACTTCTACCCCATCAACCTCTGTAACACTATTTATAAAATCTTCAGCAAAGTTCTTGTCAATAGGCTCAAACCTTTTTTTGGATCCTTTCATTAGCCCATCTGAGAAGGGTTTCATTCTTGACCGACAGATTCTTGATGTGGTCATCTCTACTCATGAGATTATACACTCCATGGATAAATCTAGTCAGGTGGGGATGGTTCTTAATCTTGACATCTCCAAGGGTTACGATAGGGCCAATTGGAACTTCCTTTTCAAAGTTCTCAAAGCTATGGGGTTTGGAGACAAACTTATGAAACTTATTAGGGAATTCATATCCACTGTCACCTATGTTGTGTTGCTAAATGGGAACCCCCTAGAGAAGTTTAGGGCCTCCAGAGGTCTGTGACAAGGGGATCTTCTATCCCCCTACCTTTCCATCATCCTTGTTGAAGTGTTGACCTCTAACATAAACTCTTTGGTTCACAGGGGTACATTTTTGGGTATCAAGCCTACTTCTATGGTTCCCCAAAATGTTCTACAATAGTTTGTTGATGATATGATTCTTTTTGGTGTCTCCTCTATTTGGGATGCTAAGGCTTGGAAATCCTTTCTTAATGCCTATGCTTTGGCTTTTGGTCAACATATTAACTATGATAAGAGCAACATTTACTTCTTCCACACTAATGCCCAGCTCCAGGATAAAGTCTACAGAATCCTTGGCTGTCAAAAGGCCTCCCTCCCTAGCACCTATCTTGGTCTCCCTCTAATAGCTAAGGATGTCTCTAATTCCTTTTGGATCTCTACCCTTGAGATAATGTAGAAAATTTTGGCTAGTTGGAAAGGTAGATTCCTAAGTAGTGCTAGGAAGTTGCAACTGCTTTCCTCCTCCCTTCAGGGGATCCCCATGTACTTTCTCTCCCTATTCAATATTTATGCGTCTATGGCTGCTAAGTTGGAAAATATTCAAAAGAATTTCTTGTGGATGAGAGTGGAAGAAAAAAAGAGGCTCGCCTTGGTGGGCTGGGACAAAGTTTTTTTTCCCAAGGCTATGGGTGTCTTGGGAACTTGTAAGATCTCAAAATTCAACAAGGCCCTTATGACTAAAATTGCCTAGAAGCTTCTAAACAAGGATACAAATTGGAGTAGGATCATTAGGGATAAGTACCTAGGTAATACGGATTTTTCCTTTGTCCTGATAGAGGAGAGCCTTCCCAGGGGTTCGAAAATTTGGAATAACATCTTGAGTTGTAGAGACCCTTTATCTCATGGTTTGAGGTAGATTATTGGAAATGGAAAGATCATTATTTTCTAGGAAGATTGCTGATTAGGAGAGGTATCCCTGGGTTCTTCCCCCTCCCAAATATGGTTACAAGATGCCACTAAAGGCTTCTTTGGTGAAAGGGACAGTGACTACTTCAACAATTGCACTTGGAAGGCCTTGGAGCACTATTGTACTAACCTCCCTTTCCTCCTTCCTGCTGCTACAGAGCTCTAGAAGCTTTTGGCTGGTATTTTCCTCCCCCTGTTGTCTAGGGATGACAAACTTATTTGGAAATGGGACCCCTCTAGAGACTTCTCTGTCAGGACCGCCTATATATGTTTACTCAAAGAACTTGTTGTCTCCTCTATCTGGAAAGAGGTATGGAATCCCCAACTCCTCCTGAAGGTCAATTTCTTTTGGTGGACTGCCCTTCTCAACAAAATTTTGACCCAAGACAACTTAGTTAAGACGGGATTTCATCACCCTAATAGATGCATTCTTTGCAAAGATGATGGAGAAAGTATTGCCCACCTCTTCCTCCATTGTTCCTTCATTTAGGAGCTTTGGGAGATGGTCTATAATAAAATCAATATCAGTTGGGTAATGAATGATAACTTGGCTAATCTGTGTTAGGAGTTCTGGGACCCCTCTTCCAACCCACTTATCCAACAGTTGTGGAAGAAGATCCCCCCCATGTTTGTTGGTATATCTGGAAGGAATAGAATGATAAGATATTTAGAGACAAAGATACCTCTGTGGAAATGGTGTTTGCTCGGTTCCTCAATCTGATTCTTGAGAACATATTTGTCTCTAAAAATCGAATGGTGTCCAAGCCCCCTTCTACCTAGGACTGGGGAATTGCCAGATGCTCGAACCTCCCCTCCTCATTCTCTATTGTTGAATCCTCTAAGATACTTCTAAGACAATGCACAATTTGGTTCCCCCATCTACTAATTTTAAATTCAATTTTGATGGGGCTACAAGGGGATGCCTTGCTGCTAGTGGTGGGGTGATCAGATCACACCTGGGGGCCCTCGTTTCTACTTATGCGGGAAACCTGAATGGTCATTGCTCTAATCAGGCTGAAGTGATCACCTTAGCTTGGGGAATTCATATTTCCCTCTCCATGGGAATCAAAATTATGGATGTTGAGGGGGACTCCATGCTCATCATTAATATTGTCAAAGCATAGAATAAGCTTAATTAGACAATTGAGGGAACAATGAGGGACACCTTGAGGCTCATCCTCGGGCTTGACTCATTCAAAGTTATGCATATCTATAGGGAAGGCAATCGCATGGCAAATGCCATGGAAGCCATTGGCCTAAACCTTTTAGAGCCGAGATGTTGGAGGAGTCACAAATATCTCCCAAACCATGTCAAATTCCTCCTCAAGGAAGAGAAAATCTAAAATCCCCACTAATGATTGAGCGGTTTTTAAATGCTTCCCTCCCCCTCCTATTTTCCTTCAAGACTATCTAGAGGTGGTGGTCTAATAATTCAAATAATGCAATTATTCCTCAAATCCCTTCTAATGAGGTGACGACTTGTTCGGCCTGGCTGGTGATGACACACATGTTGTTGTGATGGAACTTCACTTGGGCTTTCAAAGACAAGATGAAATATGACTGGTTTGAAAACATGTTGGCTGCCATCAGTTTTTGCTAGTGCTTAATGCCTCATTTCTAGCAAATCATTACTAAAAGTGACTTCTTGTTTTCCCATGAGCCCAACTTTATTTCCCACTTATTGAATCTTGGCTCACACATTCCCCATTTATTGAAGCTAGGCTCGTACATTTCCCATTTTCTCTTCTGGGCTTGTGTCTCAAAGATTCCTTGCAATTTCCTATGTTTTATGACTAAGGAAGCTTTGTTGGCAGATGAAATCAGCGATGATAGAGTAAGATATGAACTAGATAATCCTGATGATTTTAGAAATGAGCCACTTGTTTGGAAATTCTATGTTAAAGTTGGAATTGCTGATTTTTTGGATTACCTGAAGGGCCATGATGAGAACCTCTTGGCTTCTTTTGCCTCCTCCTAGTCTAGGAGGTGGGTCTCAGTTGGTGGCATTGCCTTTCATGTCTCTAAGGAGACTATTTCCCAAGCTATGAAGCTGACCCTGGAAGGCCTCCAATGGAAGTATACCAGTCATGTTGCTAATAGTGAGGGTTTGAAATGGTTCTTCCATAACTACGAGGAACCTGTCAAGCTGCAAGGTGGGTTTGCTTGAGAGGAGCTCAAGAACCCATGGAACATGATCTAACTCATTATCATGAAAATAATTCACCCTCAAAGTTAGGTATAAGTTATTCTACTACTACCATTTGCCTCTCCTCAATCACTTCCACAATAATAATTTTCTTTGTTTGCAATTTTATTTATTGCACTCTTTGGATAGCTCTATTAAGGACACTATGGACCCTAAGAAAGTAGATAAGCCTCCATTCCTCCTCCACCAGGGTCTTATATACATGTTGTATAAATTCCATAAGGCTCTTTACCCCCAAGGAATGTTTCTCTCTCTTATCCCCCCATATCAACTCCCCATCAGCTCATGGCTCTATCTTTGGCTTTCCTTAGATTATTCCAATATCCCTAGGAGGGCTTTTCAATGGCCACCATTTCCCTACTTTCCTATGCCTTGGTTTTTTCTCTATCGGCAACCTCCCCTAATTTAACACTTCCTGCCTCCCACAGTGTTTCTCGATCCCTAGCCAAGGGCAAAACAAAACCCCCACTAAACGTAAACACACTATCTACGATGACAATTCTTCCTTTGAAGATGTTGACAATGATAACCCCTCCCCGGATTCAGAGGTTAAGAGGAGATCCTCTAGAATTGCATCCAAAGGCCATTGGAAGAAGAACCTGATTATTGAGAATTTGGACTCTGAGGAGGATCCCATTGGGGACAAGAAGGAGGAGGACCGTAAAAATATGGGGGCCCCTAATGGGGATGCTGACAATGTTAATATGACTAGAGACCCCATTGTCCCAACTACTATTGGTGTTGTTGACATGACTACTCCTAAAAGGAAAACCCAGGAACTCATTGATGATAAAGATATGACCCCTATGAATATTAACACTGTGGGTCTTATGGGTTTGTAAATCCTTGACAACAATGGTCTAGATCCCAGAAATTTGGATATGGATTTAAACTTGGCTAAACAAGTGATGCATTATATCCCTCTGATGGACCTCATTAAAGATACTAATAACTCCATTGCTAGTGGCGAGCACAAAGAGACTATTGAAACTATTGATGAGTTGGCTGCTAAGAACCCCCAAGAGGCCCCCACTCTGCAATAAATAGAAAACCTGAACACAAAGGTATTGGATATTACATAGAGAATTCAAAATCTTGGCCCCGTCCTCGATCTACAGTTTATCAAGGAGGAGGTTAATCAGCTCAAGAACAAAATGAAGGCTTGGGAAGCCCAAATGGTGGGTCTGAACAAATTTCATACATAGGTATTACACGGCTCCACACTCACCCTCTCTCTATTGAGGGAACGCTATGCTGACACCGAGGAGGACAAGCTAGAGGCCAGGGACCTCTACAAATTCCTATCTAATGAATGGAGTAGTACTATGGAGGCCACTGGGGTGTGCAAGACACCCCTGTAGTTTGTTTTATTTTCCTATTGTATTTTTTTATTGCTAAAAGACCTGGTTCTTTTTTGATGATCATTGTTGTTAATTGTTGTTATAGTGTTGTCTTTGCACTATGATTTTTGATAGTTCAGCTATGTAAAGGGTTAGTGCCCTTTTTCTCATTTCTTTTTTTATCAAAAAGAATTTAATTTACCATACCTTATCTTCTTTTTTTTGATTGATAAAAAGCTGAAGCCAGAGAAATTTTATTAATTAAAAATAATTACAATTACAATTACACCTCTATTGAGTGTGGGCACCGGTAGGAAAGAATGGAGGAAAGAAAACCTCCGGTCTAGCCCAAATCCCTTAATGGATAAAAAAATATATAAGATTTCAATTACAATAATGAAGATGATTTAAATCTCAATGGATCTCTATCCAGGATAGTCTTGAAGAGGGAATGTGAAAATCCATCATGTAAATATGAGTAGCAAATTGCCCATCTTTGTGGGTGACCCCTCTTCTTGTGAGTGGCATCCCTATCTTAACCTAAAATAACCGGGTGGAGCAGGCCCTACCCGTTAAGTTGCATAAATACTCATGACATTCCTTAACACGATGTTAGAAAAAAATAATGAATAGAGATCAACTACTTATCTAAATTTCACAATTGATCATACCTGCTAGGATGGTAACCCAGTTATCACAAAAACTCAAGATATTAGCACCAAAGAATTTCCAGAAACATACAGAGTAGTCAATGCTCAAGAACCATTGAAGAGATTAATGGATAAGCTCAATATATAGTCAAGAAGCTATCTCCCATAAATAATTTTGTATAGAAAGCGTGGTGAGTTGCCATCCATCATAGATTTTAGTTCAAACATAGAGCCTTCCATGCCATAATTGTATGTCATGGGAAAGCTTTAAGGTGAAATGAAAAACTACCAGAGAGACCCCAATCCTAACGAGCATTAAAGATAATAGATGAGATGATTCTGGAAATAACTAAGAAGAAACTAAATTTGAATGCAAAATGTATATAAATATATATATCTGAGTCTATCTATCTTTGAAAACATAAAAAAAGAAAACATTTAAGTATATATATGGACATATATACATATATCTATTGATAAATATGAGTTTATAGATATACGTCAATATATATTCATTATATATAAATCTGTATTACAGCCATAAAAGGCCTATAAGCCTGAAACTAACTTAGTCCCAACATTCATAGAAAAATAGAAGTAGCATAGCATAAAGAGCTTTATGAAACATCCGAATGAAGATCTTGTAGCTAAGTTAAAACATCCAAATGTTATTTTTGCCCATAATAGGAGGTCGTGATAAAAATGAGTTCAACGAAGACAAAACAACATACCACCAAAAAAGATCAAACTAGACATAAAGAACCCAACATGCAGAGGCCTGAGTGCTTACCTTCCAGAAGGAGCTTCAGCCTTTCTTTCCTGGCTTGTGAGGAAGCCTGGAGCCAGAGATCTATAGTTTTGATGCTAGATGGCCAACAGGGGAGGGAGGGATTGGCACATTATCTAGGATAACCGTGATATTTTCCACCTCAAGATACTTAATCAGCCATTTCTCTTGGGGAGGTTTTTTGACTAGTAGAATCCATGAGAGGAAGAGGAGGTTTCTGCATCTTATAGGGTGATAGGCTTCAAAGGCCATGGGGTCCTTGATCAATAGGATGGGATAGCGGGGAACTGGGTTGTTCATTCTAATAAGAATATTATAGTCCCAAGGTTTAGGAGCCATGAGTTCCTCATCTATGTTGATCACCACCCTTTCTAATTTGCCCAAGATGTCTTTTATGAAGACCTTCTTGCATAGCTTCACCACTATATCCCTGTCTTTCTCAAAATGCATAGCAATGGCTAGAAAAATTGCTGCAATGTCAGGGTTCACTCTGGTCCAATCCTCATTTGTGATGAATTCTTTCCCTAGAAATTTCATCATAGCTCCTATGATCAGAGGGTTCTGTTGGGCGAGAATGCCCTTCATTCTTTCTTCCTTGATCTCACCCATAAAGGCCATCTGGCGTTTCAACCCTAAGAGCCTAAGAGGGGTATCCATCATAGCTCAACTAAGAAATGATAAGGAAGATTAGCTTGGCATTCTAAATAGAGCTTGCACTTTTAATGCTTCATAATGAGTAGCTAGGTTGGTCGAAGATTGAAGGGTAACGGTGCAAGGAATGTGAACTCCGAGGATCAAGGCCATAATTACCACCGCCTTTAGCCATCAAGTTGAGGGTACTTCATCTTTCAAATCAATGAGGAAGCGTCACCTTGACTTTACTAAGGAGTCATCATTGAAGATTTGATCGAGGAGGAAAGCTAACGTATGATGTCCGGCCAAGGATATTTCATACGTTTGTTGAGTATGGCTAAATATAGATGAGCTCTAGAAAAATGGTGGAAATGATGGTTAGGTGAGTTTTAATCCTACTAGAAATCAATATATATATGAATACTAATACTCATATATCCATGACTACATATATCTGAGTTATGAGATATGCAGGCATGTTTATATACCTATGCCTATTCCTATATGGTATTACCTCCTACTAGTTTTAAAACTTATCAATTTAATGCCACAAAACTATATAAGGCTTGGTCAGAGAATGGCTAAATTTGAGAATTCTCATGTAAGTAGGAATAGATGAGACCTACGAGTATATATATATATCTAAATATATATATATGTATATATATATATATATATATATATATATATATATATATATATATATATATATATTGAAGAGGGGAAAATAGATTAGAAGGTCAAATGATCAAAACATAACGAAATAAACATGCAAAATGCTAAAATATCATGAAGAAACCATTTCACCTTGCTATTTTACCTTCTCCTTTAGATTGAGCTTGATGAAGTGAAGCCACCCCTTGATGATGCTCCACTTGATGTGCTTCTTTGATTGGTGGATGTGGATGGCTCTCCAATGTTGTGCACAAATGGAATGGATTTGGAAGATGATAAGGATGAGATGATCAAGTTGCTAAGATGATTTCCTAGGCTCAAAAGGGCAGCATAAGATTACTGAATTTTGAGATATGAAGAATGAAGGGATGGAGACCTTAATTTGTAGGAAGAGGAGAGGAAAATGGATGGCTAGGATGGATTCGAGATGAAGGGCTAGGATTTACTTGTGAGATCACACAAGGTCCAAGCAAAGGTGTGGAGACCAAGAAATATGCCTTAAAGGCATTTCATATCTCCACACTCCACAAGGTGCATTGGGAAGACTCCCAAGGTACATTGAGGAATTAAAAATTCTCCAAAAATGGATATCATGGGGATTGGAGGAATAAAAAGGAATTAAAAATTCCTTGAGAGAGGGGATGCCTAGAGGAGTGTGAGATTTTGAAATTCTTACATTCACCTAGGAAAAGAGTATTTAAAGCTAGTAGTTGGATGGAAGGGACAAGGAGTTGACTTTGTGGCTAATCATGATGATTAGCCATTAGCAATTCATTAGGAGGGGGATTAGAGGAAATTTTAGTTGGGATTAGGATTTGTAAGAGAATTTGACTAGGAGAGAGAATGAGTGGAGGGAATAAAAAATTAGAAGAATAAGGTTAAGTGAGTTTAGGGAGTTTCTAGAAGAATTTATTAGGTTAATGATGAATTAAGAAGATGATTTGTAGGAATCATGTAGGTTAACTAATTAATTGAAATTGATTAGCTAAGAGGAAGATTTGCGAGGATTTAATTTTTTAGAAGAATAAAGAAAGCGATTGATTTATTAAATAAATCAATCACATGCTATAGTGACAATATTAATTATATTTAATTAATATTGAAGAGAATTTGAATTAACATAATTAATTAATTAATTATGTGAAGAATTGAAAATAATTAAAATAATTATTTTTAAGTGTCTACATTTTTCCCCTCTTTGAAGCGAGGTGTGATGATGCATTGATTCAAAGAATAATCTTGTTTTGGTGCTGATATTGGTTTGATAGGATGCCCTGACTCTTGATTGATAGATTACGATATGGTGATGCCCCCTCGAGAGATCAATTGAGGTAATTGATCTTTGGAGTTTTGCTAGCTTGATATCCTGATAGATTTGATTTGATTTGTGCAACTGTGGTTTGATGAAAATGCAATTTCTTTGATTAGCTTGATTGCTTAGGTTGGGAAGATTGAAAAATCTTGATCGATTAGATTGATAAGATCTAGATTCAGTCTGGGTTCAAGAAGAATTCATCCTGTATAAGACAAAGATGATCAAAGTGTCTAGTTTCAGGAAGGATTCATCCTATATAAAACATGATTGATCACAACATCTGGTTTCAGGAAGGATTCATCCTATATAAGACATGATCAGAGCATCTGGTTTCAAGAAGGATACATCTTGTATAAGACATGACTGATCACAACATCTAGTTTCAGGAAGGATTCATCTTGTATAAGACATGATTAGATCACAACGCCTGGTTTCAAGAAGGATTCATCCTATATAAGACATGATAATATCACAATGTCTGGTTTCAGGAAGGATTCATTCTGTATAAGACATGATCAGATCACAACGCCTAGTTTTAGGAAGGATTCATCCTGTATAAGACATGATCAGATCACAACGTCTAATTTCAGGAAGGATTCATCCTGTATAAGACATGATCAGATCACCACGTCTAGTTTCAGGAAGGATTCATCCTGTATAAGACATGATCAGATCATGACGTCTAGTTTCAGGAAGGATTCATCCTATATAAGACATGATTAGAGCATCTGGTTTCAGGCAGGATTCATCCTATATAAGACATGATCAGAGCATCTAGTTTTAGGAAGGATACATGGGTATGTGCACAAAGATGGTGGCCAATAAGGGGGGTATAAGTGAACACTTTCTTTTTGAAATCAGGTGAACCTGAACTTAGAGGCAAAATTTGAAAGTCATCCGCTCAAGATATGAAGATAATCAAAGAACAAATATTGTATTACTCTGAATCTAGTTTCCAAACTACTGAATTTTTTCAAAATTGGATAAGATTAAGGGAGTCAAATCCTTCGTGCATGAAAAAATGACCCTATTTTTTTCTGAAAAAACATAACATAGTGTCTGACGTGTGCATCAAAAGAGTCATAATTAGATTTAGTATTTTGAAAAATCCTTTGGAAGAAAGATAGTTAAGAGTGAGCACTAGAAGATGTGTATTTTTTTGTAATTTTTTGTTGAGTATTTATTTTTTTATGATTTTTCCAATCGAGCACATCCTGAAAATTTGGCACCTATTCATGCGTGAAGCATAAGTTGCACTAAACAAATCGAAAATACAATTTTTTAAAAAAAAATGTAAAGAATCAAGTGCACTACAATAATATACAATTTTTTTTAAATTTGGATACGTATATCAAAAGTTATTCAAAAAATGGTGCACCTATGTCTGTGAGAACTATGGAGACACTAGTAAAATAAATTCAATAATAATATGTTATTGTTGTTCAAATTGAAAAAAAATTATATGGTTAGAAAGCTCAGAAGATGGGTGAAAATATGGTGGCAATTTTAGAAATACCCAGTTTATGAAGTGTAAACCTGATGATGAAAAAGTCGATAAACCAAGTTGATTAAATAAAACACATCAAAAATGAGAGAAATGAAGGGAAATCAAACTTCCAATCCATAGCTTTGTCATCTAGGCCTATTTCCAAGCCTAAAAAGTCAAAAGCACGTATGGGGTATTTATAGTGTAAGTAGCACGTACACGCTTGTTTCCCTTTAAACAGTGCGTATGCGTTATCTTTACTATAAACAACCCATACACGCTATTGTATAATATGATATTCTATGTATAATATGTGTATATTCATATAATATATGTAATATATAATATGTGTATAATATGACATTGTATGTATAATATTATTTATACTATAATATATATTAAACATATATATACACATGTAAGTGTATCGTCTCTCCCTCTCAAACACATACAAGGTCTCTCTCCTCTCTCTCT